>NC_061862.1:90734443-90790050 GCF_907164915.1 Impatiens glandulifera
GTAAGTGCATTGGCCAAAGCAACCCCAAGTGATGGATTTGTGGTACTATATCCTCCATCTATCAAAAGGTTCACCCCGCTGACATACTTTGACTCGTCGCTTCCTAAGAAAACTACTATCTCCCCTACATCATCCGTCTCAAGCGTTACCCTTTCAAAACCGACGTCTCCGCCACCAGACGGTTCGTCGTTTCATCATCGAGAGGAATTGCCTCATAGATCGGAGTTTGGATAGCATGAGGCGATACGCAATTAACCCTAATCCCATATTGACCCAACTCCACACATAAGTTCTTCGTCAGCCCCACTAATGCATGTTTTGTTGAGGTATATATGTGAGGCGATACACCGGCTACCTCCGATACGGAGCTTGAGGTGAAAATGATGCTTCCCCTTCTAGCGGGAATCATGACCCGGGCTGCATGTTTTGCACAAAAGAATGCTCCAAACACGTTCACCCAAATACATTCTTTAAGTCCTCAGCATCAACGGTTAGGATGCTAGGGCTAAAGTTGTCTAGTATGCCTGCATTGCTAAACATTATGTCGAGCTTTCCATGCTCGGAGACAACCGTGTCAACTAGGTTCTTAACTTCGTCGTCTTTAGTCACGTCGCAGTGTATGAACCAGATGGTTGATTCGATGACTCCACTAAGGAATGGCCGAGATGGTCTTGGACATCGGCAACTACAACTTTCGCACCATATCGTGCGAATATCTTTGCGGTGGCTCTTATGCCACTAGCTCCGCCGGTAATAATCGCTACCTTACCTTCTAACCTGGGAGTGATTAATTAAATGCATATTCATATTTTTATATAGCTAGCTATAGCATAGAAAGAGGATTACCTTTTAGCAGGAAAGTTTGCAAGGAAGAAGAGACTTCTTCCATGTTCATGGAAAGATCAATGTTTGAAGTAGGTTTCACAACTTGCTCAAATGAATAGGTTGAAGATGTTGATCGTGTTCTTTAAATAAGACTAATCTCTAATGTCGTTATCTTTATAGATTACCATTAAAAAATGCAATTATTGAGTGGTCCAAAGATCCAGTGCTTGAATTAGAAAACATTATCATAAAGACTACTTTTCTTTTTTTTATCCAAATTGTTTTTCTGAAAATATTTAAACACGTTTTATTAAAAATAACACCGACGAGTTTGTAGAATCAAAATTTAGTAAAATAAAAATAAAAACACAAACTATTTTCATATAAACAATAACAACAAGACATTCACTTCTTTCACATGATAGCAATCTTCATCAATTCTTCACATTTTATTCTCACTTGAAGAGACAAGAGACAATAGTATTATGAAATGTCTTGGAGGATTTCTCCTCATATTTCATTATTGCAAGCCTATTTTGAACAATATTATCAAGATATATTCACTTTTGGACAATTTCCTAAATATTCTTGCAAGTTTTCCTTCTATACCTCATAAATCAAAACGTGCCAAAGTATAGCCTTTACAAAGGTTAGAATAAATAATGCAATCTTTGAGTAATTTTTTAGGCTTCCTAAATGATATATGATATATTTAAGTGAGATTTAAGGTGGGTTTGAGGACGATCGATGAATAAATTTTTTTTTATATGAACTTGAAGGAAAAAAGGATAATATTTAACTGAAAAAATCAAAAGTTTTAAAAATTATCCACTAGACAAATAATATTACTATAATTATTTTTAAATGGTTGAGATATATATATATATCCAAACTTTAAAATAAAAATGGTTACCTAGATGTTAATTATTAAAAATATATAATTATTTATTATAAAATATTATTTAAACATAAAAAATATATATAATAAAAAAAATAAAAATAGATTATAAAAACTCTGATCTCTGATTGATGATTGAATGAGGATGACAACTATATGGGCGATAACTCTTAATTGGATTGAGGGGTTTCTAATATTTAGTTGTTTATCTTCGTATAATCTTTTATTATAACTATATAATTATTGGAATAAATATCATATTTTAAATAGTTATTAATTTGTGGTTGCCTATTGGTTTGGATGTTTAATTTAATTTATGCTTGGGTTAGATTTTGTGTTCAAATCTTAGACCGAAATTTTACAAATAGATATTCTAATTAATTTAGCTATGAGAAATTAATCTAAATAACATAATTGATATTCAAATTATAAGGTTGTGGTACTCTTTTTTTAATCAATGTTAAATGTGGCTATGTATTGGTATGAATGTGAGAATAGGTCAAGATCTAGATTTGAAAAGATTTGAGCCATGAGTGGCAATAAATGAACAACAATAATTGTGTATGAATTAAGGGTGATGAAGTAAATAGACGGGTTGGTGGGGTTGACATAGGCATGGGTTACATTGAGAATTTACTTAATTAATTTTGTAGATGATATCTTGCATGTAATCATCAACCCTTTATGGTATTCAACATGTTCGTTTATTTGAATTCTATAAAATTTGTAATTTGAGATAATTTGTATGCATTTTTGTTTGGGGAATTTTGTACTATTGCTAGATTTATTTAGTTTTATTGATTTTGTGTGGGCTAAATATGTTTTTGAGCTCAGCTTTGTGCATTTTTTTGGTAGAATTGTGATTAGGGATTTGTACAATTTTTGTTATGGTACTTAAATGATTTTTTTTATAGATCCACCCTATATTCTAAAAACCTAAATGCATGTTAAGTCAAATTAGTTATATAACAAAATCGAAATGTCATCAATTCCTAGTGGTTTGCATTCATATTTTAATATATATATATTTATATTATATTATATATATATATTATATATATATATATTAATTATTTATTTTTGTAATGCCCTAAAATTTATTTATGATCGCATATCTTCGTCCTGGCCGAAATCAAGGAACGAGGAAGACCAAGACCCAAGACCGAGACCTTAGACCTAGAATTTCAATATAACTGAGAAGTTAGACCGATATTCTTGAGTTAGGACCGAGAGGCACGACCGAGGATCCTTTGAACATGTCCGCTATTTTAGCCAACGATTTAGCCACAGTTTTAGCCCACTATTTCAGCCAATTATTTTAGCCAACTGTTTTAACCCAGTATTTTAGCCAACTATTTAATTAGGACACATGTCCTTTAAATTAGGACACTTGTCATCCAACAGACTCCCATGACTGAGGCTAATATAATCTTGACAATATTCATTCCATTAGTAATGCCCATTTTCCCTCTCACTAAGAAACAAAAACCAATCTCTAGAAGCCATTAAAGAACACATCGTTATAGCAAAGATAAACTTAGAGCCATTTTAAAACTAACAAGTTTTTTATAAAACCATCTTTAAAAATTCATACAATGCTATATAGATCATGTACTTTCTCTAAATGCATACTTTTTAAAACATGAGTTATTTTGCATGACCATAATTTTATTGATAAACTGAGTTGAAAATATACTGTCTTGAAAGCATGATTTCTTTGCATTTTCCCGTTTTCCAAAATATGATCTATTTTTCCTTGCATCCCCATGTTTTTAATGTATGATCTATTTTTTCTTGCATGTCCATACTTCCAAATATGATATGATTTTATGAAACTTTAATGTAAGAGTTATGGAATCATGGTAAAACTATATTGATGTATGAATTGACGGATGATATGGGAGGATAGATAACCAAGATGAGATGTGGTAGTCTGAATCCAAATATTGGTTTGTGAAATATAACTAGTCTAAAATAGGTTGAGGCTTTTGGGATAGACTCCTAAACCTAACCAAATATTGGAATTCCTCACCTTCAAGATTAGCTCTGAAGGATTAGGCTCAAAATATGTGTTCAAGATGTAACTGTACCTTCACTATGATGATATACTTTAAGATAGGGCTGAAAATGAGACGAGTTGCTCGTGAATTTCCCGTGAGTAGCTCGGTCAAGCTCGGCTCGAGTCAAACTCGAGCTCGAGCATGCTCGAGCTCGGCTCATTATATAATCGAGTCGAGTTCGAGTAGTTATATACCCGACTCGAGTACTCATCGAGCTACTCGAGTTTATAATATATTTTTAATTTTTAATTTATTTTATATTTCATATTTAATTTTTATAATAAAAATGAATTTAATTATATTCACTCTCCAATCTCCATCTAGTCCATCACTCTATTGTATTCAGTCGTCAACAACAAAGAAAGCTAGGGTTTCTTTCTAGAATCGGGTCCTCCTCTGTATTCGGCGGATCGACGTCAAGTAGTTCTTTCTCTCTCTCCCCAGTCTCCAGAATCCTACCCCTTGTTCCGGCTGAAGCAGATCGGGTATAGTAACTATTCCATGTGTTCTTCTACGTAAATCTTCTTCTTCTTTGATAGATTGGGTTCTTGTTCTTGAAAATCATATGCTTTTGTGTTTGATCGTTTTCTTTAGAGAGAAAGTAGATGCATGAATGTTAATGCAGTTTCCCATGGTTAAACGGGTTTGTGTTTTAATTGATTAAAGTTCACTGTTATTGTTTATATATGAGAAATAATAGAGAGATGATGAAATTAGTTGCATCAACGACGTGCGAGGAGTATTTTTAGAACACCAACATGATTTTGGTAAATCCATAGTTGTAAATCCATAGTTGTAAATCCATAGTTGTATTTTGGATGGCTTTTAGATCAATCATATCCGTAGATGGTGGTGTGGCTGAAATCGAACTAATCGAGTTCGAGCTCGAGCTATAAATCGAATTAATCGAGTCGAGCTTGAGTCGAGCTCTTGAGCTCGGTTAAATCCAAACTAATCGAGTCGAGTTCGAGTCGAGCTCAAGCATTGTTTTGAGTTCGAGCTTGAGCCTTAATTTTGGTACTCGGTCGAGCTCGAGTTCGAGTAGTTGGAATTTTTTCGAGCTCGACTCGACTTATTTTCAGCCTACTCTAAGAACCACCAATGTTGTTTTAACTGCATGTTTTGATAACCAACAAACAATCCTTTTATGCATGAATTACTTCTTATATGAAAATCATCTAGCATTGTTTTTATTACTTAAATGTTTGGTGAGTCTTTAGACTCACTATGCTTGTGTGGTATAGATACACAGCCATAGTTTATATATGTTAGGTGAAGGGAGGCTGGGAGTGGAACAAGGTGCACGAAATGAGTATTGAAGGAGAGACCAATGCTGAACAACTAAGTATTTTGTGAAACTAAGTCTGAATGACTCCATTTTGTAAAACAATCGAGTATTTTGTATGGACTAAAGCTGTTCGACCGTATTTTGTAGTAAATGAACGAATTTTTTTGGTAGCATCACTTGATTTGTAATGATAATGCACACTTCAGCTTCCGCATACGTGACTGTTTTCTGTATTAATATGTTTCTGTTTCAACCATCTCTATCCTAGTCTAGAATTTAGGATTATGGATGTTTCATATACAGTCTAAATATTTAAATCGATCGAACCATCCAATCATTAAATTGACGTAATTAGAAGAATTTTTAATCTCCGTGCAGTTATAAAGTCGATGTAGGGTATTAATTGAATATAATCGATATAACATATACTATATATATGTATATAGGAAGGATAGGGGAGCGAAATATTTGTAGTAAAAGGGTAACGACATGACTGGAAAGGTGAGTAAATTGATGATTAAATATAATTTATTTTTTTATTTTTTATCTATTTCTTAATAATTACAATTTCTTCTCTTGAATAGGACGCATTTAATATTATATATAGATATATATATATAATATATATATATATATATATTTTCAATATTATTATTAAAAAATATTTAATAACTTCTTTTTTTAATTTTTATTATTATAAAATATTTTTTTTAAATTATTGTACATACCACGCATCTAATTATTTCTTTCCCTCAATAATTTATTCTCTTTTATTATTAAAACAATTAAAATTTATTTTTAATATTAAAATGAGTCAAATTAAATTAAATAATAATTAATTGTGTTATATTAATTAAAAACATTTACTTGTGTTAATTTATTATTTTAATTATATAAAGTGTTTCATAATATCCACTTTTACAAAATCAAACAATATAATATAATCGATAAATTACAATGATTATTTTAATTTAACTTATTATTGAAAAGTACGAGCGTAAGTTTGCCCACCCACAAGAGCATATAAACAATCTATTATTGACAAATTGTGAAGAAATTTGTTACCAAAGACTCAAGAAAAAAGCCTTGATTATTATCTTTTAGATAATAAATTTAGTATTAAATTATATTATTTTTATTTTAAATTTATATTGTTTCTAATTTGTCTAATAGATATGAAGTTTTTTATGTCAATATTGACTATAGAAGACTTGTGAACTTGATGATTTAAGAACATTTGTCGATTATATTATGTTGTTTGATTTTATAAAAGTAGATATTATAATACACTTGGACAATATTTTTGATAAATTTATTTTATTGGTACTCTTTAATTATTAATTAGATTGTGTAATTTATTAATATAAAATAGTGAATTAACCCAAGTAAATATTTTTAATTAAATATAACACAATTAACTATTATTTAATTTAATTTGACTCATTTTTAATATTAAAAATAAATTTTAAATTAAATACGTGATATGTATAATAATTTTAAAAAATAATAATTATAATAATAAATTAAAAAGAGAAGATTAAGTATTTTTTAATAACAATAATTAAAAATATATATACTAAATGCGTCTTATTCAAGAAAGACAAAAGGTAATATATTAAGACAAGGGATAAAAAATAAAATAATATATATACTTGGTCAGCAATCTACTCAACCTTTTAGGTTATTCTATTCGTTACCCTCTGGCTGTTAGCTACTAATATTACGCTACTCTGTGATTACTTTTTATATTTATATATATATATATATATATATATATATATATATATATATATTATAATGTCATGAAACAAATATATCATTTTACACTTTGTTTAATATGAAAATTTATTTAAAATTATTGATATAGTGATATTCTATACTTTATTTTATATATTAACTGTTTTACAAATTTAATATGTCGAATATAAATTAGTATGGTCGAATTTAAATTTATCAATAAAATTGACCCAACCTGATCCAAAGTCAGTCTGATTATAATTTTTTAAACTTTTTTTAATCATGATTTAATTTCTAGTTTAAACTGTTACATCATATCACCACCATAATCTTTTAATTCCAATTTTAAACTAGATTAGGTTAGAATTATCTTAATTAAATCTTAATTTAATGTGTGAGAAATTAAAATCTGGAGGAAGCGTACATTAATTTGATGAATCATGATGTATTGATTGATTCTTTAATCTCTTTCCTTGAACTTTCCTTATATGAAATGGTTATTTCATTTGACGAGTACGTCAATAGGTCTCTTTGTTGATGGGACGCAATGAAGAATTGGCCGTACTTCAAATGGAACCATTACCGTTACATATAACTAACATTAAGTTAGTTATTATAATTAGGTTATTTCTAATTTAGCCCCTTCATAAAATTAGAAATGTCACTTAGATATCTTCATTTTATATTCATGACAAATACACCCATAAACCATAAACTTATTCACATTAGATCACATTATTTTGGCTTATATTAAATATGACATTTACACAATTATTTATTATACTAGTGACCCTAAAAATTCCATGAATCTCCCACTAGGTCACGTATGTACAAAAATAAATGTATCAACCATAATGCGCCTGAAGTTTTATGTCATCTCAATCATATGTTGTATAAACAATTTTATCAATTAATTATATCAATATAAGACCAAAGAGCTCGTCGTTGTATTTAAGCACAACTAGACCCAACAATGATCACATAAATTAATACAATTAATTGACAAATCATATCATGAATGTAAGGAATAAAAATATCATGCAAGGTGATCTTTTCATGTCAATTTTTTAACTGGTCCTACTTGACTTTAGTGAAATCTTACTTTAAACATAATTAAATAAAGTATAATGAACTGAATAATACTTAATTTCTGATCAGAATAGAAACTTCATAAATATTATAAAATAACTAAACTGAAAGACAAACAAACTACAAACTCCCACTGAAATTAGATCTTCGATCTCTACGATACTCATATGAGCAATATTTTCATGAAAGACATTAGGCGATAAACTTATTGTCAAGGAGTTTATAACCACAAAGTTTGTACATAAATAATTTATAGAAATCTATCCACTTTGTATAATTTCTTTCATAACAAGAAACTTGATATTAATATTACTTAATTTGATGCCTAATAACATGTCACAAATTCCGCTACAATAGTGGATGACGTCATAAGTGTTTGTTTGACACTTCTTCAAGAAATGACAAAACCATCTAGCGAAAAATATAACCCGAAGTGGATTTCATACTATTTTGGCATCCCATAAGATCGAAGTCAGAATACTCAATGATCTCAAGATTTTCCGATTTTTTATATGTGAGCATTTAATTCTTAGTTCTTTTCAAATATCTCGTAAGTATTGGATACATAATGTCAAGCAAAATTTGTGACAAACAAAATGTCACACATATATAAAACCATACATAGACGTTACTCCCACTGAACTTGTGATACACAAATAATCAAAATAATTCACCTCAAAACCAAAAGAGAGAATTTTATTTTGTGAAATTTATGGTATCACTAACGAGACGCTTCTTTGAGTCTATAGATGAATTTTTTAATTTTCAAATCATTTTAATTTGGTCTCTCGACACAAAGTTTTCTCATTGCACCAAATTGTTTTTCAATGTCTCCATTGAAAAAACCCCTTAACATTTATTATGGTGAAGCTCTATATCAAAATATGCAACGAGTACCATAAATTGTCCTTAAAGAGTAGTTTAATTAAACTGGATAGTCAAAAAACACTTGATTTTGAAGTTGTTGAGTTTGTACTTAATGAATTTGATCAATATTGTCTTGTTACTCTTGATTTTTTAACATTATCATAATATCAATAAAATCCTTATCAATGTCAAAAACACTTGAGATATAAATCAAATATTCCACAATAGGAATTATTGATCTAAATCATTTTTAAAGACAAAATTATTTCTCCCTCAAACTCAATATCCTCAAAAATAATATTGTAGTCTCGTCTAAAAAAAACTATCTTTAACTTGAATAAAAAATTATAGCCCTTATCACTTAGAATATTCAATAAAATAGTTGCTCACATTTATAAACTTAAGTAACAACTAAATTCAAATAATGATTTATCCTACTAATAGTATTTTGGTATAATGATCAAACATTAATAATAAGACATGAAATAATCATCTATATTTGGATATTAATTATTCACATAAATAAAACTTTTATAATTATTACATATTTACCATCACAAGATACAATTCTATCAATTAATTATCAGCCTTTAGGCCAAATAATATAATACATGAATTACACAATACTACCATTCAAAATTGTATTGAATTAATTTCAACAAACATTGTCACTTTAGTGATTATTTGTATCAATCAATACAATCAAATAATGAACAATATCATTATTTAAATTTAAATTTCATATTATTGTATATAACTCAAATAAATAATATATAATTTATCAAATAAACATATAATTTATTTTGTTATAAAAAATAAAATTATACCGTAGGCCAAATATGAATTTGAAATTTGTAATGTCTCATATAATCAAATTAAAAAAATAAATCTTTAAGATTTATTTGACCAAATTTCAAATATTAACAAAATCAATAATATTATGGTTTGAAATTATGAAAACCAATAAATATATATATATATATATATATATAATCCGAAAACATCACTTGAAAAGATTCTAAATATCCCTAAATCTAGGGATCTTATGAGATAATTCAAATATGTCTTTGCATAAATCTTCATGATAACATCATATAATCTAATATAATCTAAACATATATCAATCTTCATGAAATATATATATAATTAATATATATATATATATATATATATTATATATATATCGCTAGTAAAAAAACACTTTATAGCGATTGGTAAACCAATCGCTGTTATCCTTCAAATCGGTCGTTATAGGTCTATAGCGATTGGTCATATACCAATCGCTCTCAATCGGTAAAAGTCTTCTAGCCATTGCCATGATTGGCAACGGCGATTGGTGGATGACCAATCGCTATAGAGAGATGGCGATTGGTTAAATAACCAATCGCTACTACTAGGCGAAGGCTGTGGCGATTGGTTAGTGACCATTGGTGATTCTTATTAAGTTTGGCGATTGGTAGACCTTTTTTAAAAAAAATAAAAATAAATTACTTCAATACAAAAACTAAATAATCATCCACAATCATCTGTTAAGACTTTATCATAAAATACATAAGAGTGTAACAGTGTCAATGTAACCAAGGAAGGAATCTTACATAGCTTTGATAGTGCTTATACAATTACTAAGGATAGTGCTTATACAATTACTAAGCTGCAGCCACAAGGGCTCCAATTTCATGCACAACACTCAGAGCAACAAGAAATAGCCTTTCTTCTCCTGAAAATGTCATTAAGTAAAACAATATCATATGATTTAAGTAAAACATCCACTGTATAACAAGTTAATACAAGATGCATTTCAACATCATAACTTTTGAGATAACACATATAATAAAATATGGACAACTATTTTTATTAACAGTTAGATAAATCAAAAAGTCACCGGATGCTTATGATAGCATATATATGTTTAAAACTATCCACATGCCTGAAAGTATGCATATATATGATTCCAAGAGATTGTTTGATGTGGATTTTTTTTCAAAATATTTTATTATTTTGGTAAATCACTAAACTATAAATTCTATTTAATATTAAAAATGTTGTAAAATATAAAGGGTAATTTGGTTGATGATTAGATTGATAGTCATTGATGATGTGATAAAAAGTTATTTGGGGTCTTGTTTGATGTGGTTATTTGAGATTATTTTCAAATAAGTCACTATCCAATCAACATATACCTATCAATTGCATCAATTAATCATCAACCAAAATACCCTTATATTTTTAAAAGGGTTATATATATCCCATAATGTCTTTTAACTGAACTTGATATTCAATAACCTACATCAAACAAGGACCAGGACACCTTAGCAGTAAAATAAAATTTGGTAATTGTACGCACCTCCAAAAGTTTTGATTCATCTTCAGCATCCATAATATCTATGTAACGCACTTTAGCCTTGTTCTTGTGCTTCTTGATAACGACAGACTTGAACCAACAACCTCTTATACCACTGTCCTGTGAAAGAACTTCCACAGCAGATCCTACAATCGAATGTCTTCTTTCACATCAGCTTCTGTAGTAACAACGTGAGCCTCCATCATTCGGCTTTTTTTAAAACCCATCCTGAACTAATTTGACAGTCAGGGCTGCTGTAACCATTTTCAGATCCAAAATAAATATTGTTAGCCTTAGACTGATGCAGTCTTTTCTTTGGTCTAAAATACTATCAAATGTCAATGAAGGAGATAGATTCTTCCATACTAATGTTGAATACTCACTGAGATTTTAACATTATTACTGCAAAAGGACTGGTAATGTGTTCTTCTTTCTTGCAGGTCCATGGTGTTGAGAAACGATCTAATCTAACACACGATAAAAGAAGATAGAAAGATAATGTGGTAAAGAATAATAAAGAACACAAGATATAACGAGGTTCGGCCAACAATGCCTACATCCTCGGGGAGTCGTCCATTCTATGATATTCCATGGAATAATGGTCCAAGTAACCCTAGGTTACAATGTCTCTATTTATAGGAGTACATCAAAAGCCAAAAGACTAAACTACTACTCCTAAGCCCAATAAAGGCTTAAAGCCCAATTACAATATATAAACTCTAAAAATATGAGCCCAAAACCCAACAATCTCCACCTTGGGCGAATACCGTGCTTATTGAGATGTGATGAATAAACAAATCTCCACCTTGACGAATTTCACGTCCCTTAGGAAATACACGAGCCGTACCCATCAATCTTCACCTCCACTCCACTCAAGAGCCCTTAGAAGAATAACAATCTCCACCATTACGTATATCGCGCCATCAAAAAGTTATGCCACACATCAATCTTCACTATTCGAGCCATTCACGAGATAAATCATTATACCTCCACTTCTGTTCAAAAGCCCTTAGAAGATAAAATCATAGAGTTTATAACACCAAGTAAATTTGGCAACTACGCTACTTCAGCGACTAGAGACATTCAACAACTCTTTCCAATCTTTGTTCATACCTATTGACATATGCGGAAACTAGAATTAACAATTCTTTATTATGTCAAACTAATCTTTACCTTTGTTTGCCACAAACTGAGTGTCTTATTTTTTAAGTCCAACAATCGACTGAAACCAAAATACCGAATAGACCCAAGACGAACTTTCATCGTCTACTTTTCAAAATCAGATATCGATCAAAAACGAGAAGACCCAAGACGAACCTTTATTGTCTACTTCATAACGAATAAATTAGGCTATCACGACATCTCTTTTCTCTAGCTCAAGATCTGACAAAGTATTTGTCACCCATCTTGCCTTAAACGTTGCATACTCAATCAACTTGAACCTCATACTTCTCCTTACCAAATTAGCTTGCAATCTGCTAGTTTCTTGAATCCAAAAAATGCCTAGCAATCCAAGAATATTATTTCAAGATTCACATTCTCTCTTCAATTATCTTCACCAATGCTTCAAATGATCATCTATAGTTTCTCTGAAAGAAATCGAATATCCTTCCATTTGAATTGATCGAACCTTTCATCTAGCCCTTTTTCATGACTAGGAATCTCTATTCAAGGTCTCAATCATCACATTCATCTAATATATGATCCACAATGTATAGACAATTAAGATAGAACAAAAGAAGTAACAAAATCATCACCTTCGAATTAACCGAGTCTCCCATCTAGCCCCTTTTTCATGACTAGGAATCCACTCAAGGTTTTTATTTATCTTCTCAAATTAGAAGATAATGCAATGATTTCTTCTCGGTCGTTTGAGAGTTGCTTTCAAGATGTCTCCACCTCAACTTATAAGTGTCTTTTATTAGTCTTCCTCTTCCTGGTCTTTCATTGATAATATGTGTTAACTGTAATTGTTTCAATCCTTAATCACCCGCCAACTCAATGTAATCTTGCAATTTGGCCTAAAAGATTTCCCTGTCAACATGTCGACAATGTTATCATCGGTAAACACCATATAAATAACAACTTTCCATACTCGATCATGTTTTTGTCAAGTGTAAAAACACATAATCTCACCACAGTCTTCATCTTGATTAGCTCTTCCAATAAGATAAGGTCATAACCAAAAAGATACAAACTTTTTGGTCCCAAATAAGTCAAATAAAATTAAAATTAGGCAGACACTTTAAGCCACAGAAAAACAAACTTCGAGACGTCCAAACCTTGAATCGACCGTTGAAAATGTAGAGGAATGAGTTACCAACCCTCTCGACAAAATCTCAGCGCAATCGGACTCTGTTTGAATCTCTCATCGTCAGTTTGATGAACCCTGTGCGGCTGTAGGCGAAAATCTACTACTAGATTTTCTCTCTACCCCTTCTTTAATTTGACTTCTTCAATAACCGGTTTCCAAAGAAAAATCTCTCCAAACTTATTTCAGCCGAGAATTTCTTCAAGTCAAAGCCCTCGGCATAGTGAAATAATGTCACCCATGTATGCCAAGACAACAATCGGTTATTATAAAACCTCCAACTAATTTTAATAAGCATGAAGATGTATCGTTTGTTCTCCACATTCTTCTAGCAAAATCCTGTATAGAAAAAATCTAACAAACCATATATATGATTAGTGCACCCTCAACTCATACCTTAGAAATTATCAATCTTGGTAGAACCCTTGAGGCATCAACACCCACTTGACAACTTTGCAACACTTACCGGGATTGCCAATCAAAACCTACTCATAAGGTTTGATGCAAATCAAATCCGGCCCTTAAACACACATATCAAAAATACACTCTTGCAAACAAACATTAAAGCCACCTGCTTTAATCAGAAAACCCTTTTACATGTTGCACAACTGTCTTCCACAATCTGCAACATCGAATAAGCACTCCACCTTCTTTTCAACTCCAATTTTCAAATCTCTTAGAAGATAAACACAATCCATATTTGAGAAATTCAAGTCAAACAAGCCTCAATACAAATCCAAGATCAAAGCACACAAAGCTTTGAGAGTTTGATTAAAATCAAACAAGGCTTTACTTGTGAAAATTGGAATCAAATAGGTCTTAAACCTATTGTGAAATCAAACGAGTTTGAAGAAAAATCTAAGTTGTTGACGCTTCAAAGATTCTTGGCTCTCTCTATAATATATTATATCATAATATAATATCTATTTATATGGAATATATATAGAGATATATGGAATAATATGGAGATATATATGGAATATATATTGAGATATATATTTTCCTTTTTTATATTTTAATAGACCATATGTCCCATTAAAATAAGTCAAAAGAATATACCTCATCTTCTTCATTCTGGGTCGCTGCTACACGACGACTTTTCAGAACCTGCACCCATTGGCGCCTTCGAGAAGAATAAAAGACCATTGTCTTCTTCTCTCTTCTTCTCAAACCTCGTCACCCAGAACTAAGAATATTTTAACGACCGTTGACTCCTTAGCAATTGAAGATTTCGACTCAAATCTTCACAGCGGCTAATTCTTCTACAACCAATGTCGTTTCTCCAATAGCCATCTTCAACCAAAGCACAAATATCCAACAACTTCTTCAATGGTGGTTAGGGTTTCTATCATATCTTCACAAATAGATTAGGTTAAACATTCTCAAAACATGCTCTGATACCACTTGTTGAGAAACGATCTAATCTAAAACACGATAAAAGAAGATATAAAGATAATGTGGTAAAGAATAATAAAGAACACAAGATATAACGAGGTTCGGCCAACAATGCCTACATCCTCGGGGAGTCGTCCATTCTATTGATATTCCATGGAATAATGGTCCAAGTAACCCTAGGTTACAATGTCTCTATTTATAGGAGTACATCAAAAGCCAAAAGACTAAACTACTACTCCTAAGCCCAATAAAGGCTTAAAGCCCAATTACAATATATAAACTCTAATTAAATATGAGCCCAAAATGGAACACCAAACCACGAAAAATCTGCACTCTGTTGCCCAATCTTCAATGTCCAGGCAAATAAAAATTGATAAATAGGTTTGGTCCGTTTGGAGTAAAATAAAGCAATTCAACATGTACAATATTATTTAAAATGGAAAACCATAAAGGATACCTTTGGATTTTCATTGGACCTGATTCGATAATAACGATTAGTCAATGAAGCATCAGCCAACATATGTGAACCTGAATTTACCATAAACAAGACCCACAAATAGAAGGAGATGACTACAACAATGAAGGCATATTGAGAAGGTAAGATGGGGTAAAATAACAAATCATGTCAACATATAGGCCAACTATGGTGGCTGGAAACATCAACTAAGAATTCGAAACAAATATAATCCATGAAAAGACATCGTAGAGCTCAACCTAGATTGAGGGCATAGGAATCCAAAAGCTCTCAACCAGCTCTTAGACAGCTGATAATATAGATTCCTGCCACCGAGATCTTAGTTAGTTGACAATAACATTTAGATATGAAATATTCATTTGATAAGTTATCGTAGAAAAAAAGGCTAAGGCAGTACACACAAAGCCACTTGTGAATTGTAATATAGTTTCATAAGGAATTTTCATTCTAACACAATAAAGGAAGATAAATTTCCAAGCGACAATTGTGAAACAAATAACTTCAGTACTATAATCTGATAATGATTTAGATTATAATCTGAATTAGAAATTCTTAAAGAATGTACCAACAGACAGAAGTAGAGAAGTCTAACTGCTTCATGGTCTAACTGGATTGCATGTATCTCCCTTTCTTTCTCCTGAATCTGCCTTTCAACTAGTTTCTCCTACAAGACAAGCAGCCATTCAACTAACTAATATACACAAACAACCAAGTCAATTGTTTACTGACCTGAAGCAGATTTCAATCATCAAACAAGTATCACATTAGAGAGGAACATTACCTGATAGCGAAGGAAAACGAAACGAGATCAACTATTGAACAATGCAGACGGTTTCGCCGGATTCTCCCTGCTTCTTTGCGATTTTCTTTGCCGATGTGAGTTCTTTCTTTCTTGCACGCTGTATCCGGATTCCTCCACGCGAAACGCGAGTTTAGTCTTCGAGGACGCCCGTGAATGAACCCGTCTGTGCTTTTCGTTGTCTAGCCACAGGACTAGGGATGGCAATGGGGCAGTTCGGTTTGGTGAATGACAATACCATCCCCGCCCGAATTTACCCACCCCGCCTCGATCCCCGCCCCGATTTCCAACTTGGTTTTTAAATATAAACCATCCCCGCCCGATCGGGTACGGGGTTTCCCCGCGGTGCACCGAAACCGAATAACAATTTAAATTTAAAATATAAAATAAAATAAAATAATTCATATATTTAGAGTTATAAATTATCAAAATTAAATACCAAACAAAAATAACATTCAATAATAATAATTTTAAAGTATTAAATACCAAAACAAAAAACTTCCAATAATAATAATGTTTCAAAATATAACAAAAACTCTAATTGGACTAAATCTCCATTCTTCATCTTCATTCTTCAATGGTGAGGATCACATTCTGTATTAATAAAAAAATATATTAATAAATAAAATGAAGTATTATTATATATATTACATATTTAATAAAAAAAAATCTAACCTTCTTCTTCTCATTTTCATCATAAAAATTCATAACCTCTTTCTTCATCCTCCACTTTAACATCATCATCAACATCTAAAAAAATGAAGAATAATATATTAAATTATATGGATAAAGAGTTTAAAAACAAATCAATAAAATATTCAAATTACCTATATTTTCAAACTCGCATAACCAATTGCGAGTACACATTAGAGCTTCAAGTATATTGGAGTTAATCTACTCCTGTGAGAACTTAACACCCTTCCAGAAGCACTAAAAGCAGATTCAGACGCCAGTGGATACTGGAATTACTAAAATATCTTTAGCAATAATTTGAAGAAGTGGATACTTGCAAGCATTCATCTTCCACCATATCAATATATCAAAATCTTCACCACAATCTATAGTATCTTCTTCCAAATAAGCATCCAACTCACTATTCACATGTACAATCTTTGATCTCTTCCTTTTCATAAACTTTTGGAGATCACTTAAAAGTGTTGTCATTGTCAGAATTTGATGAATTCAAACAAGAACTGCCCTCACCATGTCGTTTATCAAAATCAGTCTTGTGATGATATTCTTTAACAAGTTATAACAATTGACGAACTTCTTCAATCTTTGACAAAAGAATCTTCATATATCTTGGGAAAGTAGAACTCTAATAAATCCAATTTATATCTTGGGTCTAAAACAATTGCCACTCCCATTAATCCATGTATATCATCCCAATACTTTTTGAATTTCACATTCATATTAGCAGCCATTTGACTAATAACCCAATTAGAAGAATTGATCCATGAAGACAATTTCATATATATCACATATTTTTGGAAAATATGTTAGCTGTTGGATATTTTGTGCCAGAGAATAATTGAGTCACGTTATAAAATGACTTCAAGTTCTTACAAATTTCGTCGGCAAATTCTCATTCTTCACTAGTTGGTATACTTTTATATTGCAACTTCTTTGCTCAACTCTAACAACAAACACTTGTATACTAGGCTGTCTCAAGCATTAAAAAGGTTTTCATCTAGTAGGACAATCAAGAACCAACTTTTTAGCATAATCTATACGACATTGTTTAGCAATTTCCTCAAATTTTTCTTCTCTTTTTGGAGTTGCAGTCCAATAAAATACACTATCACGTATCTTTTCAATTCCATCTTTAATTATATCAAGTCCATCTTTCACAATTAAGTTTAATATGTGAGCACAACAACGCATATGAAGGAGTGTACCTGACAATATTAACTTGTTTCTCTGTAGCTTCTCTATTATGTCTTTCATTAAAGCGTCATTTGTTGAACAATTATCCAAAGTTATAGTGGATAACTTTGTGTCAATATTCCAATCCATCAGACAAGTTAACAAAACATGAGAAAGATTTTCTTAAGTATGTGGACATGGCACATAAATGAACCTACAAATAAGATAAAGTAGGCTTAAATGAGATAAATTAGAACTGCCCAAATAAATAATAATAATTATAAATAAAAACTGTATATTACCTCAATATTCGATTTTGCAATGTCCAGGTATGGTCAATGAAGTGTGCTGTAACAACCATGTATCCTTTTTTTGGGTTGCTAGCTGTCCACATATCAGATGTTATGGAAACTCTACTAGCATTGTTATAAATCATAGACATTATTTTGGTCTTTTCATATTCACAAATTTTCAATATGTCACTTCTTAATGTATTTCTCGTTGGAACCTTAAACATGGTTGTAGAAGACCCAATAATTTTCTAAATCCAAAATGATCTACCATGGCAAGAGGATATTCATGCATGATAATCATGTTTGCTATTCTCTTCTAGCACCATCTTGATCAATGTGTAGTTTCCAATACATTGTTTACCATCTTTTGACAAAGTATTTGTCAAAACTTGTTGTCTTAAACCCAAACGTTTAGGTCCTTGTAGACAACGATTAAAGTGGTCATGTAGGTGACGAGTTCCATTTTTTGATTCACCTCCTAACAACTTACTACAATATTTGCATTTTGTCTTTTTAACTCCATTGATGTCTACAATCTCAAAATGATTTCAAACAACACTTCTTCTCTTTTCTAAACAATTGGAAACATTTACCGTACTTTCGGGAATTGTTTCAGGTGTTGTATTTGAATTATCGAGCTCTATATAATCTGTTGAATTAGAGGTACTGTTTGTCACGGGCTAAAATTCGACCCTTGCGGCACTAAGCTAAATCGACCCTGATTCTAGCTTAGAAAGCCTATCTAAACACAATGCAAGAAGAACTCAAACGCAAGAAAGGACTTAGAGAGAGAAAACACTTGAGAATAAGATATTGAAAGAATGCTTGATAATTACAATGGAATACCTTCAGGGTATTTATAGGACTTCACGTATTAAATTAGGAATTACGTCTATTTAATTACACTAATTTAGGATATTCCTTCCATAGCAAGAATATCCCTACCTAATTTAGAATATCCCTTGTAATCTTTTCCTTAATTAGAATATATTATAATCCTTTCCTTGATTAGAATATATCTTCCAATCTCTTCCTTAATTAGATTATCTTTCAATCTCTTCCTTGATTAGAAGATTCGCTGGGCCCACGTAGATAACTGGGCCTCTCCTTGGCTAAGAAGATTAACGCACTATCAGGCCAAGACTTTAATGAGCCTCGACATCCCCCGGGATTGGGTCGTGACTCTAATGGGCCGTGACATACTCCCCCATCTTAGTCGTGGCCGTCCTCGGTTCGACCTTGGCATGATACTCTTCAACCTCTTCCTTGAAACATTCCCCACACGCTCCCTCGTATCTGTGCACAAGCCCCTTGAGCACAGATTACATAGACTTGCATTCTGGAATATCATGGAAGTACACCTCGTGGCTCGATGTTTTCACCCCATAAAAATGGGACGTGACATACTCCCCCACCTAAGTTGTGGTCGTCCTCGGCACGACCCTAGACCGGTGTATGGTGATCTTCTTTCTGGCGTCCCCTGAGCGCTCTTCCTCCCCCTTTGCACGTCACGGCATTGGGTGCACTTATGGTCGCCAGCCTTAACCGATATAAGACGTTTCCCACACGTCTCTCGATTGAACATAGTCCTTTGAATCTGCGCACAAGCCCCTTGAGCACAAACCGCATAGACTTCAATAATTGCGGGGGCAACTTCCCCCTTTCCATCGTCCCCTTTCGTAACTGCACACCCTCTCAGATCTGCCCCTCTCTTCATATTCTCGGTGTCTCCCTCTGAATATGCCTGAGCATGACATGCTTCCTTTCCCACGGACTTGGTGCGAGTGAAGGCAGACTGACTTTGGCCCACGTTGTCTGTGGCCAAATTTTGTGGATCTGATGGTTGTGTGTTGTCTTTGGCCTTGAGCCCCTCGAAGGCTTCGACACACGCTATCTGGACTTCCTCGGGTACTTCTTCTTTTCCCTTGGACTCGTCCCCATCATCCATCTTCCCGTGATCCAAAATGATTATGGAATCGGAATAAGGCATTATGCAAGCGCGTACCTGATCGCACCATTCGAGTCCCCACTACGCCGTAGTCTTCCATTGGGACCAAGGTAAATGAGACTGTCCCATTCCAACCTCCGATCCTGGTGTGCACTCTCCTAGCCTCCCCATTTACCGACATGGCTACATCGAAGGACTTCACCGTCTCTCTTGTTGGGCTGATTCGCAGACCCAACGCCTTGGCTACTCCTTCTCGCATTAAGTTGTGCGTAGCCCCTGTGTCTACTAGTGCCTTGATGCGCTTTCCCCTGATCCAAGCTTCCACAAACAAAGAGCCCCTCCTTGTTCCCTTGTCCGGCTTCGCAACACTAGTCTTCATGGCATTGAGTAGTCTTAAGGATCCTATTGAGTCTCTTCTTCCTCATCAGAGGACTCAGTTCCTTTAACTGCTGCAACATTTTCCCCCTTAAACGGGCACATAAACTTTATGTGATTATGAGCACCACAAATATAACAGGTTATTGGCTTCTCCGACTCTCAGCTTCCCTCCCTGAGTTTTTATGTGCATGCCCCTTCTTAGGTGGACGGTCTCCCCCACCTTTCTCCTGGTCTTGTGGGCGGTCTCCCCACCTTTTTCCTCATCATCCCTGATGAACTTCAGCCTATCCATAGACACTTTGAGCTCTATCAGTCTTTCTGCAACCGCTATTGCCTCGGAAACGTCCCGCACTTTGGCCCTTTGCAGCTCCAACTGTGCCCAAGTCTTGAGGCCGTTAACAAACGTGAACAATGCCTCCTGTTCCGTTAGACTGGGTAACTCGAGCATCAACTCCTGGAATTCCTTCACATACTCCTTGATGGTCCCTTTGTGCACAAGTTGACTCAACCTTTTCCTTGCCTCGTACTCAGCATTCTCTGGGAAGAATTGGCGTTTGAACTCGGTCTTGAAGTCTTCCCACGTTTCCATCCTCAAGGTCCCTCGTTTAATATCTCCTTCTCGCCTCCTCAACCACAGCAAAGCCATCTCTTGTAGGAAGAAAGGTGCCGTCTCCAACTTGTCACGATCATCAAGTATGCTTGATGCCCGAAAGTACCTCTCTATGTTCCAAAGAAAGTCCTCCACTTCCCTTGCACTCCTCGAGCCTTTGAATGGAGTTGGCTTAGGAACATCCATCCGTTGAGGTGCCGCACCTCTATGTTCCCCCCCATTCCTCACAATCCGTCTTTCCATCGATTCTAGCCTCTCCAAGATCTCCCTCTTGAGAGTCTCAACCATTGCATGGACTTCTCCCAGGATTGGATCAAGCACCTTCTGGAAGATGTCATTAACCTCCCATCGAACCAATCCTAGCACTTCGTCACGAATGCTACGATTCGAACCGTTAATGATCCCCATTAACTCATTCTCCAACTTTTCAGCACCCTCGTCCAACATCGTCACCTTCTCGGCCACCGCACTAAACACTTCGAGAGCTTCTTGGTGATCGTTCATGCCTTCTTCAAGCCGGGTCACCCGCGCTTCCATGGCAGCACCTCTCTCGACGGATTTATCCCTCTTGGATCCCTTGTCCTTATGTTGGCCGGTCGGAACCTTAGTGAAGTTAGTTCGTGAATCCATTTCTTGCAGCTTGAATGCGGAAATACAAGCTTGCTCTGATACCACTTGTCACGGGCTAAAATTCGACCCGTGCGGCACTAAGCTAAATCGACCCTGATTCTAGCTTAGAAAGCCTTTCTAAACACAATGCAAAAGAACTCAAACGCAAGAAAGGACTTAGAGAGAGAAAACACTTGAGAATAAGATTATATTGAAAGAATGCTTGATAATTACAATGGAATACCTTCAGGGTATTTATAGGACTTACACGTATTAAATTAGGAATTACGTCTAATTACAATTTAATTACACTAATTTAGGATATTCCTTCCATAGCAAGAATATCCCTACCTAATTTGAAATATCCTTTGTAATCTCTTCCTTAATTAGAATATATATATTATAATCCTTTCCTTGATTAGAATATATCTTCCAATCCCTTCCTTAATTAGATTATCTTTCAATCTCTTCTTTGATTAGAAGATTCGCTGGGCCACGTAGGTAACTGGGCATCTCCTTGGCTAAGAAGATTAGCGCACTATCAGGCCAAGACTTAATGAGCCTCGACATCCCCCGGGATTGGGTCGTGACTCTAATGGGCCGTGACATGTTGCTCGATAAATTCTCAATATTTGTTGTCATTGAATACCTATTATCAATATTTAATAATTATCATTAATAAAACTAACATTAAATGAAGTATCATATACTTCTCAAATTATACTAAATAAAATCATTTCACCTTATTTAAAAAACATTAAATTGAAGAAACATAAAAATTTAAATAAACTCACATTTCTCAAACTATACTAAATAAAACATTTCAGCTTATTTAAAAAACAATAAATTACTAATTTTTTTAAAAGAAAATAACATATACCATTTTTTATTTGAAGAACAATAAAAGTGTAAATAAACTAATGAAGTATCATACTTTTCAAACTATACTAAATAAAATAATTTTATCTTCTTTTAAAAATATAGATTATTAACATACTCTTTTCTCAAACTATTAAAATAAACTAATAAGTATTATATTATACATGAATATAATAGCAAAAGAAAATTATCAGACACAAATATTACAAATTAAATAATAGCGATCTAAACTAATTGTTTATAATGAAAATAAAATAACTAAACTCACCTGGAATCGAAAATATCGTCGTTAAGTCGAGAGAAGATGTAACAAAGATTGTGAAAGACAAAGACAAATATAGAAAACACCCTACAAAAAAGACGTGATGCCATTTTGTTTATATGATTAGTAAAAAACAGTAAAATAATATTAGCAAAGAGTTCAACTTACCTTCAAACTGAAAACACCTTCAAGATTCAAGAGAGAATCATGGATCATGTTGTAGAATAAAGAAGATGTAACTAAAATTAAAATAAATTTTAGAGAGAGAAATGGTAATGACGATTGAGTAAGAAGAGAGGAAGAAGAGAGGAAGATGAAGAGATTAAAAGTAAAAGATAATTAGAGACATTGTGTATTAAAGATAAAAAGGTTTTTCATTGAAAAAGAAAAAGTAATGATGACATTAATTAATGATTTCATTAATTAATATATTTTTATTAAATAAATATAATTATATTTTATCGGTTCAGGTTCGGTTCGGGGATCGGTTCGGTGCATGTAAATACCATCCCCGCCCCGAACCTCGGTCAACATATTTCGGTTTTCCCACCCGATCCCGCCCCGATCCCCAGTCAAAGCGGGAAAAACCATACCAATCGGTTCGGTTCGGCTCGTTCAGCGGGCGGTTTCAATTGCCACCCCTACACAGGACTGCAAACCTTTTCTTCTTCGTTGTTGACTGTCCTTTGTAATTTTGCGGCAGTCGGCGTCAACAGAGTCCCGATTCTCCACAGAAACTACGTTAGGGTTAATGCAGAGAATATTCTTCCTTGCGAGAGGAAAGACCTAGGGCTAGGATACGAGTAGAGGGCCGATATGTTGGAGCTTATAGCGATGAAGTAGACGAAGCTCGGCTAGGGTTATCTCCATTTCATGGATGTCCATCTTCATCTTTACAGAAATAATATAAGGGTTTCTAAGAGGGAATTGAGAGATAGCGAGAAAGGGGAGCGGGTTTCTAAGAGAATAATTAAGTTTTAATTAAAAAGTTTCGACCCTAACAATCGCCACTACTGACAATCGCTAAAAATTGGCGCCTTTTTTTTGGTTTATGGGTATACCACGATTGGTCTTTAGGCCAATCACTATTATCTAATATATTTAATGACGCTAATTTAAATGTTAAAGGTGTATTACACGTTCTTTCCATAATCATTCACAAATCAGGTATTTCTCTTCCTTATTTATTTATCTTAATTATTTTCTCTCTCCTAATATATATACATATTTATAGATAAATTTCTTTCCTAATATATATATATATATATATTTTAGTATTTTTTCTCTCCTTACCATATATATTTATATTTTTTCACACTAATAATATAAAATATTGTTTTATCATATCTTTATATTAAATATATAATATTCGTACATATTATTTTTATATTTAATAATAAGAATATATATAATAATGTATTAATAGGAGGTTTATAGCAAACTCATCATAGATATAGATATAGATATATATATAATGAGGAGTGATAGAGTGAAGGAATTTAGTGAGGGAATTTGGTGAGGGAATGACTGACATCACCTTCATTGGTTGTAAATGTAAAAGTGAGAGGAAAAAGAGAAAAGAGAGAAATTAGTTGATTTTTTCAGCGAATAAGATTATGCCACATAATTCCCTTCACCAAATTCCCTCACCTAATCATTTCTCATATATAATATTACTTTCTCTCTTACTCTATTTTTCTTAATTAAATTATATTAATATTAATTCAAAATTTCATTAAATATTAATTATAAACCTCCAACAAAAACGTATAATAAAATATTAATTATAAAACTCATAATTCTCATTAATTTAATATTAAATATTAATTATAAAACCTATGCAATTAAACTAGACTTTTCACTTTCTTCTCCACCTAAATATTTTTTCTACTTGTAAATAATCTTATATCAAACAAGTCCAACCTGCAACAACCACATCAACAAACACTCACTCTTCCTCCTCTCTCTTACTCTTCTTTTCTTAAAATTTGTTAAAGCAGACGGGGGAGATATTACAATCCGAGAATATTCACTCGGAGTCCCCATGGATTGTTGAGCACGGATTGGATCCTCCGATTCTGGCCAATTACATTGGAAAACTGCGTAAAGTTTAGTTAGCAACGATAAAGGTTGCACATTTGAAATGGGAGAAGGTTTGGCGATGACGATGGCGTCTACTGCGATTCTAAGGCGATTGTAGATTGGTTAAAGGAGTTGTGAAGGGTAGACAAATGGTTATCTGATGCAGATTCAGTCTTTGCCGGTCTAAAATATTGCATTGGTGGGTGGATGCATTTTGAGTTGTATATGACGATTTTGAATGGAGCCGACCGGTGATGGTGGAGATGGTTTCCATTGACACGGCTAGAGTTTTCTTTCTATGTGTTCTAGAGATGACCAAGGCGGGATTGTTTTTTAATAAACATAAGATTGAAGTCAATCTTCTCTGAATGGTTTGAAGATATTGGTAATATTTAACTATTTAATTCTCCAACTTATACTTGATTTTGTGTTATCCTAATAGAATTTTGTATAAGAATTTTTATATATATATATAGATATATATATAGATATATATATATATATATATATATATATATAGATATATATATATATATATATATATAACTCATCTAATTAATTATTGTACTTTTTTTATTTTTTTAAATTCAAATATTTTTTTTTATTATCTACTTTTAATGTCTTACACTCACTCACACGTCATCATCATTATAATGTATCATATCATATAAAATTACAAATTTCTTTACTAAATAATAATTATATATAATAATAATATATATATCTTCTCTCATCTAATATAATTAATAATTTTTTATTTTTTTCCTTTCAATACTCTATATTAATTATTTTCTCTCACAATATATATATATATTTTTCTCTCTTAATTTCTCTTTTACAAATATTTATAATAATAGTAGTTCCTAAAATTTCTCTTATAATAATTACTAATTTATTTTCCTTTTATAATTATTAAAATTTTTTTCTAATTAATATTTTTATTATTTTATCTCTCATATATATGTTATCTTTTCTTTTATTAATTTTAAATAAAGTTATTAATAATAAATATTTATTTATTTTTATATAAATATTTATAATATACAAAATAGGACCATCTAATATATATATAAAATCCATATAATATATATATATAAAAAAATTCACATAAAAATATAATTTACAGTTACTTTCTCTCCTAATCTATTCTTCTTAATTAAATTATATTAATATTAATTCAAATTTCTCATTAAATAAATTTACATTAAATATTAATTATAAACCTAAATAAAAAACGTATAATAAAATTAATATAAAACCTCCAAACAACATAATTCTTATTAATTAGACATTAAATATTAATTATAAAATTTTACAATTAAAACAAACTTTCATTTTCTTCTCTACCATATAATATATATTTATATATATATATAATAACTTTTAATATGATTTATTAAACTAACAATAAAAATTCACATAAAGTATAATTTAAAGTTACTTTCTCTCCTATCTATTTTTTTTAATTAAATTATATTAATCTTAAATCAAATTTCTAATTAAATAAATTTACATTAAATATTAATTATAAAACCTTTAACAAAATCGTATAATAAAATATTAATTATAAAACCTACAAACAATATGAATTCTCATTAATTTAGCATAAATATTAATTATAAAACCTCTGTAATTAAACCAGAATTTCATTTTATTCTCCACCCAAATAAATAATCATAAATAATCTAGACCAACAAAGTCCAATTGCAACAATCTACCTTTTTTCTAAATAAAATAGTTGGTGGCTCATATGACTGGATTGAGATTGACCTTATATCTATAAAAACTTCGAGGATATAAATAGTAAACGACCCACCAAAGATTATGAGAATTATTCGGATAAAAAAATATCGAGAAGAAAAAAAAGGAGATCACACAAAATGCTCTCATTAATTTCTAAATGTATTCAGATCCAAAAACTTATATAGATACGGAACATAAATAAATATTTGAATATGTAAATTAGTAAGTCAATTTCTAAACGCATCCAAATAAAAAAAAAAATAGAAAGTGTTTCCAATGGGCGTTGAAGAGATATATGGAATGTACCTGATGTTAAATCAGTGAGAAATCATCGCCGCCAGTAAGAGATTTTTACATAAGAGAATAGAAAGAAGATTGGGAAAATGAAAGATATGGCTGAAAATGGGGAGGGAGAGAGGGAGGTCTGAAGGGAAATAGGTTATGTAGAACATGGGTATGGTCTGTTCGATTGAAATTTGAATTTTTACCTAATTTGACTAGAATTTAAAAGGTAATATTGTTTATAATTTCATTAGAATTTAAATTCTAAATCCAATTCTTATATTTAAGTTTATAAACAAACATTGAATTGGAATTGACTCCTTCTATTCCAATTCCCTCTCACTAAACACACCCTTATCTTTTTTCATATTATGGTCGAAACTTATTTGTTTTTCGATCACATTAATATGGTTATGACTTGTTTTATATTTTGTAGTCAAATCGAAAATATCACATTCATAATTGAAATTCTGAAAAGGTGCTCGAAATAATAAGAATGTCGTGCTTATTACTTAACTTAAACTTGTTAAATAAATGAAACATAACTTTTAAATTCAGATAAACAAAGTATTTAGTATAAAAGTTGTTTCATTATAAATAATTGAATTGAAGTAATTGTTATATAAGTTGGTTTAATAAAACTTAAAATTTATATCCAAAAGATATTGTATTTTTATAATACAATTTAATTAATTTAAATGGATTACTATTCGTATTTGATTAATTGAATTTTTCAACTTCTTTATAAAAAATAAATAAATTGTCCACATAAGATTACAACTTAGAATCCTTGTTAATCGGTAATATAGTCCATCTTAGTTTATTATAAAGTGTGTGTGAGAGGGAGAATGTAATTGTTGTTATTGAGTTATTTGTCCCACATCGAAAGAAAGAGAGAAGGAAGAGAGGAGATCATATGTATATAATGAAGAGTGTGGGCAACCTTATAACATACTTACCTGGACGGGGTCTATGGGTGATCAAGGAGGCCCATTATCTAGATTTGTGACCTACATTGCACTCTGTAGGGTGCATGTCTAAGGTCAGCTCAAGTGGTTGAGCCTGCGTCATAATTTGTGGCAGAGGGAGCCTGCGTTCGCGCGGCTCCTACTAACTCTTCAGTTAAATATTTCCTCTTACTATATGTCTCATTTGATAAATGGGTTGTATTTTTGATTAAGCAATTGTATATATATAATTATTAATAAAAAGAATTAACTTTATTGATTATATTTTTTATAATGATATGAATTGTTATGTTCTTTTTAAGTCATATATTACCAAATGAGTAGCCAATACTTATAAATCTTAAATACCAAAACCCACTTAATATTATATATGATGGTTTTATAGATTAAATTTAGGTTTGTGTTTCAACAAATTTAAGTGATTAGATGATTATCTGAAAACTAAATATTCAATACAAATAAATGATCAATTTTAAAATCCAATTTACTTATATTAGGAACGCAATCTTTATCCAATAAGTTGAACGGCGAAGTCTCCTCTAAAGATATAGATGTCTCCGACGCAACAAACAACTTTCTTTATTGTTTTTTGGGCAGGTTCAGTGAGGATTACATTCAAATTTGAATTTTGTTTTTGTTTTTTCATGTTTAGAATGTAGTTTATTTATCATGATGAAATAATTAAACTGTCCACATTATATTACAGCTTAGCATCCTTGTTATTAGGTGGTAATATAATCAACTCACAGTGTGTATGAGATGTAGAATTGGTAGGTTGTTGTTTGTCCCACATCAAAAGAAGGCTAGATGAAAGAGAGGAATTTAAATGTTTAATATTAAATATTAAGTATTCAATTTGATAAATATCTAAAACATAAATACTCAATAAATTATATAAAATATTAATTCAATAAAATGTTAAACAAATATAAAAATCATTTATTATATTCTTATAATATAATTTAATTAATTTTTAAGTGTTAAAATTATGTATGCTCATATTATATTGCCGAGAGTTTTAATCTAAAGAATTAAGTAATTTTAAATAAAACAGATTTATTTTAATGATTTGTTAAGTAAATACTTGATAACTTATTGATCAATACGAACAATCTCAAACCCAAATTGTTTATTTCATTATTGCACTATGAAAAACACAACTATAAACTTGAGCAATGGCCAACTTGAATAACTTAGAACACTTCCTAAAATCATACTTTATTACAAACTAAGTTACTACTAGGTTTGATCACTAACTAGAATAATAACGATTGGTTTCTAAACTAATCGTTATTATTCAAATAATAGTGATTGGTCTTTAGACCAATCGTTGGATTTGTTCGGGATTACCCTCTTTTTTACTAGTATATATATATATATATATATATATATATATATATATATTATATATATATATATATATATATATATATATATATATATATATATATATATATGTGAGTAATGATATATATATTCTCACAACAATAATTATTAGGATGACTCTGATACTAATTGTTAGAATTATCTTAATTAGATCATAATTTAATGTGTGAGAAATTAAAATACGAATGGAGGAAGCCTATCTTAATTTGATGAATCATGAATCTTCATGTATTGATTGATTCTTTAATCTCTTGAACTTTCCTTATATGGAATGGTTGTTTCATTTAATGAATACGTTAATAGGTTTCTCTCTCTATTTATGGGGATGCAAAGGAGAATAAAGGAGAATTGATCGTAGTTCAAATGGGGACCATTACCGTTACATATAACTAACATTAAGTTAGTTATTATAGTTAGGTTATTTCTAATTCAGCCCTTCAAAAAATTAGAAATGCCACTTAGATATCCTCACTTTATATTAATGACAAATACACCCATAAGTCATAAACTTATTCACATTAGATCACATTATTTTGGCTTATATTAAATATGACATTTGCAAAATTATTTATCTATATATATATATATAATGATGCTTAATTTTTAAAGTGTCCGGATTGCCGGGTCGAGAGCTGTGGTTAATTTGGATATATGTGAGAATAAATGGATATTTGGGTCGGATTGTGGGTTGACCCGCCCATAAACTTAAAATGGTTAAAAATAAAATTAAAAATGTTATAGGTATGGTTCGAACTTGCAACCTAACAAAACAAGTATAAGCTTTTAACCAACTAGGCTAATAACACTTTATATTTTAAATTAAACCCAAAATATATATAATGATGTATAATTTTTAAAGTGTCCGGATTACCGGGTCGAGAGCTGTGATTAATTTGGATATATGTGAGAGTAATTGGATATTTGGGTCGGATTGTGGGTTGACCCGCCCATAAACTTAAAATGGTTAAAAATAAAATTAAAAATGTTATAGGTATGGTTCGAACTTGCAACCTAACAAAACAAGTACAACCTTTTAACCAACGAGGCTACTAACACTTTACATTTTAAATTCAACCCAAAATTTGATAAACGCGTGACATTTTAACAATATAAGTTCAAATTTTTAAACTTAAAACGGTTAAAAATAAAATTAAAATCTTATAGGTATAGTTCGAACTTGCAACCTAACAAAACAAGTACAACCTTTTAACCAACTAGACTAATAACACTTTATATTTTAAATCAACCCAAAATTTGATAAACGCGAGACATTTTTTCAATATAAGTTTAACTTTTTAACTAACTAATCTATATATGGAATAATGATAAATTTAAGACTGTGGTTGAAGCGATTTTTCAAATTTACGACTCTCCTAATATTTTATCATATATAGAACTCTCATTTCCTTATTTAATTATATTTGAAACTGTCACTAACGTGTTAACTATTTAACATTAATTTAATTTTTTATTTACTTTTTTATTATTATATAACCTAGATATTTTATTTCTTTCTTTTCTTCATAAGACGCGTCCCAAATCAGCCTCTGTCGGAGCGTATGAGACCTCGAGTGATCGATGAAGTTGTGGGACAAGATCATCTTCTCTCCGAAAAATCATTTATTCGATCATCTGTAGACTGCAATCGTCTACCTTCTATCATCCTCTAGGGTCCTCCCGGTACTGGTAAGACCTCCATCGCCAGAGCCATAGTTAATTCATGCTCCTCATCCTACAGATTCGTTTCTTTATCTGCCGTAACCGTTGGAGTTAAGGACATTAGAGACGTTGTAGAAGAAGCCAGAAAATTGAGAAAGATGAAGATAACCAAAAGAACTGTTTTGTTCATAGACGAAGTCCACAGGTTTAATAAATCTCAACAAGATTCCTTCTTACTAGTAATCGAAGATGGAACTATAGTTTTCATGGGAGCAACAACCGAAAACCCTTCCTTCCACTTGATAACTCCATTGTTATCTCGATGCAGGGTCCTCACGCTTAATCCGTTGAAACCTAATCACATTTCATCGCTCATAAAGCGAGCTATAGCTGACAAAGATAAAGGCTTGCTCATCGGCCTAGTCAAAGGATTAACATCAATTGAAGTAGATGAAGACGCAATATAGTTTCTGTCATTAAACAGCGACGAAGATGCCAGAGTCGCACTGAATGCCTTGGAGATTTCAACAACAATGGCATCTTCTCGTGCTACCGAATGCAGTTCCATATGCAGAATCGTTGTTGAAGATGCAAAAGAAGCGATGCAGAATCGTTGTTGAAGATGCAAAAGAAGCGATGCAGAGTAAGCATCTAGCTTACGACACATCTGGCGAAGAACACTACAATATGATAATTTTCCTTCTGTGGACTGCATAACTCTTAATTTTCCTTCATGGATGATAAAATAAAGAAATAAATAAAATATTTAGGTTATATAATAATAAAAAAATAAATAAAAAATCAAATTAATGTTAAATAGTTAACGACGTTAGTGGCAGTTTCAAATATAATTAAATAAGGAAAGGAGAGTTCTATAAATGATAAAATATTAAGAGAGTCATAAATTTGAAAAATCGCTCCAACCACAATCTTAAATTTATCATTATTCCCAATATATATATATATAATGATGCTTAATTTTTAAAGTGTCTGAATTGCCGGGTCGAGAGCTGTGGTTAATTTGGATATATGTGAGAGTAAATAGATATTTGAGTCGGATTGTAGGTTGACCCGCCCATAAACTTAAAACGGTTAAAAATAAAATTAAAAATGTTATAGGTATGGTTCGAACTTGCAACATAACAAAACAAGTATAACTTTTTAACCAACTAAGCTAATAACACTTTATATTTTAAATTCAACCCAAAATTTGATAAACGCGTGACATTTTAACAATATAAGTTCAACTTTTTAACTAACTAATCTATATATATATAATGATGCTTAATTTTTAAAGTGTCTGGATAGCCGGGTCGAGAGTTATGGTTAATTTGGATATATGTGAGAGTAAATGGATACTTGAGTCGGATTGTGGGTTGACCCGCCCATAAAATTTTTACCGTAATATTTTTTTCACGATTTTTTATATTATTACTCGTGCAAATGCACGGGATACATGCTAGTTATACTAGTGACCCTAAAAATTCCAACTCCTACAAATTTAAATATTATCCACTTGAGCAGCTGACATGTGAGTGGAATACTTAACCTGAATTTGCACAGTATATTTTTTAAAACAATGAATTTATTTATTTTGGATTAAATATTTTGTACACTTATATTTCATTGCCTCGCTTCAACCTAAAACGCTTTTAAACTCGTGATATTTTGATATTTTAAACCAATTATTATTACTGTGTGTTGTAATACCTTGATGAGTTATCACAATTTAATTTATATAACCAATAAAGCAAAACTACAAAATTGTTTGACAGTATATAGTTTATTCAAACAAGTTAATCAATTAGTTGAACCAAATAGAAGATATAATGACCAGATCTAAACTCCTCAAATCTAAATATTATGCACTTGAGTTCCCACAAGTGGAACATGGACTTTTATTAAAACAATGAATTTAGCTATTTTGGATCTTAAAAAAGTTGTTCCACTAGTATCGAAAATTGCAGTTCACGACGAAAACCATATAATAGAAGGAAAGTATACATGATTGTTTTATAGAACAAAGTTTATACAAACAAGTATTTAATTAGATAAACCAAATAACAGATAGTAAACAAATTTTATTGTATCGCATACGAGAGTAAATTTAACGACTTGACTAATTAAGACGATCGATTATTGCCTTGGTTAAATTGAAGAAATAATTGATGAATATTGTTATGTGTAAATAAGTTTTGTTAAGAACACTTAATTAACTGTTAAGAATTGTTAGAAGTGTTGTTAGGAGCAGTTAATTAACTGCTAAGATTTGTTAGAAGTGTTGTTAGGAGCAGTTAAGTAACTGCTAGAAGTTTTAAATAACTGAAAGTACAGAGACCACTTTGTATAAGTATAAATACACTAATAAGAGAAATAAAATATCATCGGGTCATATTTTCTCATTTCACTCTTCTCATATATCTTCCAGCTATTGATTCTTACATCTATTAGTTATCTTGTAAACAAATTCAGATTGAATTTGTTCATGGTATCAGAGCATCTAGTTGAGTGAAGAAAGAAGATCAATCCGAAGTTACTCAAGACATGACATCCAATTTTGTAACTCCACCAGTAAGCCCTAACCCTAACTCAAGCCCTAACGAAAATCGATGCTATTTCCGTCAATCCCTACTGTTCCAATTCTAATTTTGACAAATCCAGTCCATATTCCTGTTGATACACCGATTCCGATCGTCAACCACATGCCAACAAAAAGAAAATACAACAATGATCCACTTATCATTCATTCAGCTGATCATCCTGGTCTCTACATTACTACATCGATTCTCACTGGTAGGGAAACCTACTTTGGATGGATTTTAAGTGTCAGACTAGCATTACAAGCCAAAATCAAGATAGGTTTCATTGATGGCTCTTATCCGCAACCAAAGGAAATTGATGAAGGTGATCAACGGGGGATTGTAGATGCTCTTTTAAGAGCATGGATTATGAATACGATCGAACCAAAGATTGCAAGAAGATTCCAGTCAAAGAAAACAAGTCGTGATCTATGGATTGAAGTAAAATCTCGCTATGAAGGCAACAATGGACCGAGAAGGTATGGATTACAAAAGGATATAAGCTTCGTGCAACAAGCAGATCTAGATCTTGAAGAATATTACTCTAAGGTAAGGCTTCTATGGGATGAGATGATGGGATTGAAACCACTTCGTAGATGTAGATGTCAAGGAATGAAAAATGATTGTGATGGATGTTTTCTTGAAGCACAAATGCTTCAAGATGACGAAGAGCTGAAACTATTACAATTTCTAATGGGACTAGAGGAGAGGTACGAGTATGTGAATGATCAGATTCTGCTTCAAGATCCTTGGCCAGACGTTTACAAATCATTCACAATGCTACAGAATGTGGAGAAGAAATCAAAACAGAAGAGGCCTTACCAAGAGTCAACAATGATAATGAAAGAAGAAAACTCAAAGACTGTAAATCAGTTTATTGAAAAGAGTAAGAACAAAAATGCATATTGTTCTCACTGTGGAGGAAAAGGACATATCAAGGAAGGTTTTTACAAACTTGTAGGCTACCCTGAATGGTGGAAGCAACCTAAAGAAGGAACTGTGAAGAGAAAGAACACAGGAATTGCAGTAAATTCAACTGCTGAAAAAGAAGATGTTGAAGACATGTCGATGGAGGAATATCGAATGTATAAACAGTTTCTGAAAAATATGCGAGAGATTAAGAATAAAGGAATTGGCTCCACTTCCTCTGCAGGTAAGTCATCTTATCATAATTTATTTAATTTGAATATATTTGATTATAACCTTAGCATGAATGAACATATAGGCATAGAAAATAAATGGTTAATTGATTCTGGAGCATCATTCCATATATGTAACAACAAAAGTTTTTATACTGATATTAAGAATCTTGATTTGCCTAAGACAATGTACTTAACAGATGGAACTTGTAGAAACATAACTAAAATAGGAACAGTAAAACTTTTTGAGAACTTTGAACTTAAGGATGTATTATTTGCACATTCTTTCAAATATTGTTTAATAGCAGTATCCAAACTTACAAAAAAAAAGATGAACTGTATTTTCTCAGAATCCAATTGTTTTTTGCAGGACCTTAATAAAGAGGTCAAAGTGAGTATTGGGAAAAGGATTGGAAATCTATATTTTCTTGAAGACGGTCCAGTCCATCTTTGAACATTTTTTTCTTTCATTTCAATTCTGTTAATAATGTTGTTGATTTCTCTCTTTTCCATAAGAGACTTGGACACCCAGCAGATGGTGTATTAAAATCTGTATTTCCTGACTTGGTTAATAAAAAAATTCATTGTTCCACATGTCCTCTTGCAAAAATGCAAAGATCACCTTTCAAACAAAGTGTCTCTAAAACTAAGAAATTTTTTGAATTAATACATGTTGATATATGGGGACCATATCGAGAACCGTCCATTATAGATTCACCATATATGTTGACTATAGTGGATGATTTCTCCAGGTGTACTTGGATTTTTTTAATTTCAAACAAGATTCTTATATTTGATAAATTACAGTTTTTTATGTTAATGGTTAAAAACCAATATGATACCACTATTAAAGTTATTAGAACAGATAAGGGAACTGAATTCTTGAATGAAAAATGTTCAGATTTGTTTAATTTTTTAGGAATTGTTCATCAAACCTCTTGTACATATTCACCACAACAAAATGGTGTGGTTGAAAGGAAACATAAACATTTGATACAAGTTGCAAGGTCATTAATGATTGAGTCAAAATTAGAATCAAAATTTTGGCCATATACTTTATTGACTGCAGCATATCTTATTGATAGAACTCCCACAAATGTTTTAAATGGTAAAACACCAATTGAAATATTATGTGGAAAGAAACCAGAATATAAGACACTTAAAGTCTTTGGATGTATTTGTTATACAACAAATATTATGCCTAACAAATCAAAATTTGATAATAGAGCTAGCAAATGTATCTTTTTAGGATATCCTTTAAATAAAAAAGGATATACAGTATACAATATCAACACTGGAGATATAAATGTCTCTAGGGATGCAGTTTTCCATGAAGAATTATATTTTTCAAAGGAATTCAAAGAAAATGAAACTGAAACATTTGAATACAAATCAAGTGAATTACCTTATTTTTTTGATGACAATATAGAAAATTCAGATTCTGATGAGATTAATCTGGAACATCAGAATCCTGAAATTATTGAAGAAAATGAAAAGTTTTTTTAACTCTCCAGATTTAGAATCGGTTGATCAGCCGAATGTTATTCCACAAGAAGATATACCTTCTATAGTGTCTATTGATGTTCCAAATGATAATTGTAGAAGAAGTTCTAGAAATATTAATCCACCAGTGTGGATGAAAGACTATGTTGCAAGTCAAGTTGAAATGAATGGAAAAAATAAATCAGTATATTCACCACCTTCTTTTCCATATGTTTCAACCTATACAGATTCAAAGTATATAGAATTTCTTGGTAATATTGATCAATTCACTGAACCAGTGAATTATAAACAAGCTGTTTCAAGTCCAGAATGGGTTAAGGCAATGAATGCTGAGTTAAATGATTTAAATCAGAACAAAACTTGGACATTAACAGAATTGCCTAAAGGAAAAAAGGCAATTGGATGTCGATGGATTTATAAGACAAAATTAAATGCAAATGGAAGTATTGATAAGTACAAAGCCAGATTAGTGGCAAAGGGGTATAATCAAATAGATGGAATAGATTTTCATCAAGTTTATGCTCCTGTAGCTAAAACTGTAACAATACGATCATTGTTTGCATTGACAGCTGCAAATAAATGGTATTTACATCAAATAGATGTAAATAATGCTTTCTTACATGGTTGTCTTGAAGAAGATTTATATATGAAAATACCTGAAGGTTTTAAAGGTGCTTCACCAAAACAGGTATGTAAACTTAATAAAAGTTTATATGGATTGAAACAATCATCTAGACAATGACATTTACAGATATCTAATATTTTGAATGATATTGGTTTTATTAAGTCTGGAACAAGGCTGTCAAAATCGAGAGTTTACGTAGAATCGTTAGCCAATTATAAACTCGTAAAACCTAGAGTTTACGTGAAATCGTAAGAGTTTAATTTGAAAAAATAATAGTTATATATTATTATTATTTTATATATAATTAAGGATTTTATACTTAACAAATTTTAAGAAATTATATACTTTAATATAAAATTAATTAAATAATAATAATAAATAAATAACACTATAAAAAATTACAATTACAAAATTAATTATATTAATTAATTAATTTAAATAAATAATAACTTTATTTTTTAATTTTTTAATATAAATTTGTTTTTTTAAAGTAAAATCGTATAGAATCGTAAAATCGAAATTATTTATGAACTCGCAAAATCGTAAAATCTTATTATCGCAAATTTAAAATCGTAAGAGTTTACCTATTTAAGAGTTTACTTAAAATCAGACTCGTTAACCTAATGTGAAATCGTAAAATCGTAAGATTTTAAGAGTCAACTCGAGATTTTGACAGCCTTGGTCTGGAAATGACCATTGTTTGTTTATTAAAACTGAAGGCATTCATATCATTTGTTTGTTAATGTATGTAGATGATATTCTTATAGCAGGAAATTCATTACAACATATTAATAATGTTAAAGAAGCTATTAACAGTAGATTTCAAATTAAAGATCTAGAAAATGCTAAATATTTTTTAGGTCTTGAAATAATGCAAACTGATACAGGAATTTACATAAATCAAAGAAAGTATATACTTGATTTGGTTTCAGATTTAGGTTTGATTGGTGGTAAACCAGCTTTCACTCCTATGACTAAAGGTATTTAACTTACCAAAGAACCAATTGATGATTCTCTTTGTGATTGTGAAAAATATAGAAAATTGGTTGAAAGATTGTTATATTTGAACTTTACTAGGCCAGACATTGCTTATTCAGTTCAAAAGCTTATCCAATATATTAATAAGCCTTTACAATCACATTTTAATGCAACAATTCAAGTTATCAAATATTTGAAAGGAACACCATTATTGGGTTTATTTTATTCATCTCAGAATAATCTTAAAATTGCTGCTTTTTTGGATAGTGATTGGGCATCATGTTTTGACACTCGTAAATCTCTTTCTGGATATTGTATATATGCAGGGAATGCATTAATTGCATGGAAGACTAAGAAACAACAAACTGTTTCTAGATCTTCAGCTGAAGCTGAATATAGGAGTATGGCAGTCACAATTTGTGAGTTACAATGGATTAGTTTTTTGCTTGCTGATTTTAAAATGCAGGTTGAATTACCAATTGTTCTTCATTGTGACAACAAAGCTGCAATGCATATAACGCAAAATCCGGTATTTCATGAACGAACAAAGCATATTGACATTGATTGTCATGTGGTAAGAAATAAGTATAAAGAAGGTTTTATTTCTTTAACACATATTGCTACTGGTTTACAAAATGCAAATATATTTACCAAGGCACTTGAAGTCAAACAATTTCAAGAATTGAGATTCAAGTTATTCTTACAAGATTTTCATCTTGAGGGGGAGTGAAGAAATAATTGATGAATATTGTTAAGTGTAAATAAGTGTTATTAAGAACAATTAATTAACTGTTAAGAATTGTTAGAAGTGTTGTTAGGAGCAGTTAATTAACTGCTAAGATTTGTTAGAAGTGTTGTTAGGAGCAGTTAAGTAACTGCTAGAAGTTTTAAATAACTGAAAGTACAGGGACCACTTTGTATAAGTATAAATACAAAGAGAAATAAAATATCATTGGGTCATATTTTCTCATTTCACTCTTCTCATATATCTTCCAGCTATTGATTCTTACATCTATTAGTCATCTTGTAAACAAATTCAGATTGAATTTTTTCATAAATCCACGGGTGCTGAATTTGTCGTGCTAAAGCCTCCATCTAACAACAAATTCACCCCGCTAACATACCTCGATTCGTCGCTCCTTAAGAAAACTGCCACCTCCCCACATCGTCAGCCTCAAGCATCACTCCCTTCAAGACAGCTGTCTCTGACACCACACGAGCCATCGTTTCAAGGTCCAATGGAGACATAGTCCCTTTGAGTATCCCAGTAAAGACGGAATACGGCGATATGCAATTCACCCTAATTCCGTGTTGTCCCAACTCCACACATAGATTCTTTGTCACTTGTCAGTCCCACCAATGCATGCTTGGTTGAAGTTTATATGTGAGACGCTAAACATACCACCTCCGAAACACAACTGTTAGGATTTGTATCTCCCAAATCCTACCAGCTTGAAAACAATCTGTAAAAACACAAGAAATAAGAACACAAGAACACACAGATTTATAGTGGTTCACTCAAATTGAGCTACATCCACTTCAGCCACCACCAGATTTACTATGAAGAAGAAGAAGGAATACAGAGTTTTTGCCTCACACTTTATCTCTCTAGAATTCTGTCTCCACCATGTAAACCCTTAATAATTACATATTTATAGGGTAAATATTCAGGTAATAAACCTAAATAACTTTGGTCAGGCCCAAGCCCAAAACCAAAAAAAGATAAACCCAATAAACTCTAATTAACAATGTAGAGTTTATTATAAGTGTAGGCTCCATAACTCAACAATCTCCCACTTGGAGACTAACTTCATCATCTCTCGATCGGTGGTGGCTTTCCATTCGGTTTCTTAACGAAGAAGACCAACTGAAGTTGCACACAACTTCAGTTTCTCATTTGTCACAGCTTTCGTCAACATATCAGCTGGATTCTCACTCCCGGGAATCTTCTCAAGAGCTAATACTCAATCTTCTAAAGCTGACCGGATGAAATGATAACGAACCTGTATATGCTTCGTCCTGCCATGATAAACAGGATTCTTTGCCAAATGAATGGCACTCTGACTGTCGCATCGCAACACACTTCCCTCGTAGTCTTGACCCAATTCTCGCAAAAAAGGTTGTAACCACATCATCTCCTTAGTAGCTTTTGTCACAGCAATATACTCTGCCTCACAACTAGAAAGAGCAACAATCTTCTGCAATTTTGAAACCCAACTGATTGCAGTACCTCCCAAAGTATAAATGTACCCTGTTGTGCTCTTCTTACTATCAACATCACCACCATTGTCAGCATCAACATATCCTTCCAATCCCATATTAGACTTTCGAAAACACAAAGCAAGACCCGTACTTCCTCTTAAGTATCGTAGTATCCACTTTACTGCTTCCCAATGTTGTCTACCCGGATTGCTCATGAATCTGCTAACAACTCCCACTGCATGTGCTATGTCTGGTCTTGTGCAAACCATCGCATACATAATACAACCAATGGCAGAGGCATAAGGAACAGTTGCCATGTAATTTTTCTCCTCCTCTGTTGAAGGCGTCTGATCTTTAGATAGTCTGAAGTGACTAGCTAAGGGGGTAGTAACTGGTTTTGCATCATACAAGTTGAACCTGCTAAGAACTTTCTTCACATATTCTTCTTGTGAAAGCTTGAGAACTTCTTCATCCCTGAAAATTCTCATCCCAAGGATTTGTTTTACAGCACCCAAATCTTTCATTGCAAACTTTTCAGACAACTCTTTCTTAAGCTTGTTAATCTCATACAAGCTTGCTCCAGCAATCGACATGTCATCAACGTAGAGAAGAAGAATAATGTACGATTTATCAAACCTCTTGATATAGCAGCAATGATCAGCTTCACACCTCAAAAAATTGTTACTTTTCATGAAGCTATCAAACTTCTTGTACCATTGCCTTGGAGTCTGTTTCAAACCATACAGACTCTTCTGAAGCTTACACACATGCTCATCTTTTCCTTTGATTTCAAATCCTTCTGGTTGTCGCATGTAAATCTCTTCATCTAAATCACCATGAAGAAAAGCAGTTTTGACATCCATTTGTTGAAGATGAAGGTCTTCTTTCACAACCAAACTCAAAATAGTTCTGATCGTCATCAATTTAACTACTGGAGAGAAGATCTCATTGTAGTCAATACCTTCTTTCTGTTGAAATCCTTTCACAACCAATCTTGCCTTGTACCTCATGGTTTTATCATGTTCTTCTTTAATCCTAAAGATCCATTTGTTGTGAAGTGTTTTCTTTCCATTTGGTAGATCAGTGAGCTCCCAAGTCTGATTCAACATTAAAGAGTCTATCTCATCTTTCATAGCAGACTCCCACTTAATCGATTCATCAGATTATATTGCTTCCTCATAACATTAAGGTTCACCTCTATCTGTCAACAAGATATAGTTCAGAGATGGAGACCATCTCTCAACTGGTTTTCGATTCCTTGATGATCTTCTCAACTGTATAACCGGTGTTTGCTGATTTACCTCTGGGGCCACGTTCTCAGCAATTTCATCTTCAACAACACATTGTTCTTCTTCGACAATCGGTATATATTCAGCTGAAAATTGTCTCAAATCGACTGTACCAGTCTCTTCCAACTTGGAATCACCATCTGATGTCTTCCCAACACAATCTTTGTAGAGAACCTGTTCATTGAAGATAACATTTCTGCTACGAATGATCTTCCGATTTTGATTATCCCAGAAACGATAACCAAACTCGATATCACCATAACCAATGAAAAAACATTTATTAGACTTTGGATCAAGCTTGCTCCTATCACATTCATTAATATGAACATATGATAAACAACCAAACACTTTCAAATAAGAAAGATTTACCTTTTTATTGCTCCAAACTTCTTCAGGAATTCTGAATTCAAGAGTAACAGAGGGTCCCCTGTTTATCAAATAGGCAGCAGTATTAATAGCTTCTGCCCAGAAGGTTTTAGGCAGCCCTGCATGCAATCTCATGCTTCTAGCACGCTCGTTCAATGTTCGATTCATTCTTTCAGCTACTCCATTCTCTTGAGGCGTTCGGGGAACAGTCTTCACCATACTGATCCCATTCTCAGCACAATACTCTTTGAAATCTGAATTAATATATTCACCTCCGTTGTCGGATCTCAAGCACTTAACTTTCTGATTTGTTTCATTTTCAACCAAAGCCTTCCACTTCTTGAAAATAGCAAATACTTCAGACTTGTGCTTCATAAAGTAAACCCATACTTTTCTTGTTGAATCATCTATAAAAGTCACATAGTAGTATGATCCGCCAATAGAAGAAACAGGTGCAGGTCCCCACACATCAGTGTGTACCAACTCTAGTCTTTCTTTCTTGTGCTCCTTCCCAGTTTTTAAGAAACTCACTCGTTTCTGTTTTCCAAGAATGCAATTTTCACATAACTGATGTTCAACAGACTTCAGTTCTGGAATCTGTCCATTCTTCAAAAGAATTTTCATCCCTTTTTCGCTCATATGGCCCAACCTGCAATGCCACAATTCACTATTCTTCGAGTCATCAACTACAACAGCAACTGTTTCTCTGCAAGTTGAAGTCGTGTATAACGTTCCAGTTTTGTGACCTCGAGCAACAACAATTGCTCCTTTAGTCACCTTCCATGCACCATTTCCACAACTGAAATTGTGACCTTCTTCATCAAGTTGTGTAACAGAGATCAAATTGCGCATTAAACCTGGAATGTGTCTCACCTTATTAATCTTCCAAACATAACCATTTGCCATCTTCAATTTGATGTCCCCCATGCCAACAATATCCAGTGGCTCACCATCTGCGAGATAAACTTTCCCACAGTTTCCATCCACATAATTCTCCATTAATTCTTTGTGGGCAGTGGTGTGAAAAGACGCTCCTGAGTCCAAAACCCATGAATCTATCGGGCTATCAACAGACAAAAGTAACGCATTAGTGACAAATTCTGTAACAACGTTGGCTGCATCATTTTTATCATCACCGTTTTTCTTCGGTGCTTTGCAGTTCCTCTTTAGATGACCCTGTTTACCACAATTCCAGCACTCAAATGTCCTCCCAGACTTGGACTGACTCCTCCTGCTCCTTGACATAGATCTGCTCTTACCTCGGTTGAAATTTCTATCATTACCTCTTCCCCTGTTTTCCACATTCAGAGCAGAACCTTTGAACGTTTCACCAGAATCAATTTTACGAACCTCTTCAGCAAGAATACGATCTCTAACTTCAACAAATTTCAGTTTAGCATTTCCAACTGAATTACTAATTGCTGCCCTCATAGGTTCCCAGCTATTTGGTAGAGATGCTAACAAAATCAGGGCACTAACTTCATCCCCAAAATCAATCTCAACAGATAGCAATTGATTCACAATTGTATTGAATTCATTCAAATGAGTAGTGACAGAAGTACCATCAACCATTCTTAAGTAAAAGAGTCTTTTCATTAAGTGTACCTTGTTGTTAGCAGATGGTTTCTCATACATATCAGAAAGAGCTTTCATCAGACCCATGGTGGTCTTCTCCTTTGCTACATTGTGAGAAACTGTCTTGGCTAGCATCAATCGGACAACTCCCAAAACCTGTCTATCAAGGAGTTTCCATTCAGCTTCATCCATCTTCTCTAGTTTCTCACTCAAAGGAACATGAAGCTTCTTTCCATAGAGATAATCTTCAATCTGCATTCTCCAGAAGGCATAATCTGTCCCATCAAATCTTCCAATCCCATGTCCTATACTGTTCTCACTTGCCATCATTTCCAATGCTCAGATCTAGACCAGCTGCTCTGATACCAGTTGTTAGGATTTGTATCTCCCAAATCCTACCAGCTTGAAAACAATCTGTAAAAACACAAGAAATAAGAACACAAGAACACACATATTTATAGTGGTTCACTCAAATTGAGCTACATCCACTTCAGCCACCACCAGATTTACTATGAAGAAGAAGAAGGAATACAGAGTTTTTGCCTCACACTTTATCTCTCTAGAATTCTGTCTCCACCATGTAAACCCTTAATAATTACATATTTATAGGGTAAACATTCAGGTAATAAACCTAAATAACTTTGGTCAGGCCCAAGCCCAAAACCAAAAAAAGATAAACCCAATAAACTCTAATTAACAATGTAGAGTTTATTATAAGTGTAGGCTCCATAACTCAACAACAACTTGCAATGAATATGAGTGGGAATCATGACCCGGGCAGCGTGTTTGGAGAAAAAGAATGCGCCAAACACGTTGACCTCGAATACATTCTTTAGTTCCTCAGTATATGTGGTTAGGATTCTATAGATAAGGTTTCCTAGTATGCCTGCATAGGCTGCATTGCTATACATTATGTCAAGCTTGCCGTGCATAGAGACAACCGAGTCGACTAGGTTCTTGACGTCATCTTCTTTGGTTACGTCGCAATGTATAAACGAGATGGTTGGTTCGATGCAATGGCTTCCTCCTCGAGGGAGCGACCGAGATAATCTTGGATATCAGCCACTATAACTTTGGCGCCATATCGGGCAAATATCTTCGCGGTGGCTCTTCCGATGCCACTTGCACCTTCGGTAATTATGGCTACCTTACCTTCTAACCTGCAAATAATTATTTCAAATGAACACAAACTTGCGTTAACTATGGTGAAACATTCTTAAAAAAAAATAACTCCTCACAATTGATGGTTTGTTCTTCCAATCATAACTAATGAATTATGTGTGTGAGAAAGAGGATTACCTTTTTGGAAGCGAAGTTTGCAAGGAAGAGGCTTCCATGGTTATGTAAATTGGTGTTCTTAATGAACAATTGATCACATGGTTGATGAGGAAGATGATCCTTAAATAAGAATGAAAAGTTGAAGATCTATCAATTAATTATTAATGACTGTCTTAACAAAGTTTTATGTAGTAATTATTACATTTTTAATACTAGTATTTTAATTAATGAAATGAGTAATGTGATGGTTAAGGAGTGATTGATTAAAAAATTGATTTTATTTAGATTTTTTAAAAAACCTAAAAAAAAAAAGACCTAAGTCAATTGTGTGTGAGTTGGGTTGGGTTGGGGATTTTGGAATTTTTAGTTAAAAGTAATGTATTTATCACCTAATATTAAATTCATTAATTCATTAATTCAAATATTTTTATTTATTTTATAAAATTATAAATATAAAAAATAATTAAAATAGTTAACTAATTAAAAACCTAAATAACCTTTTTTAATATATATTTTTTAATTCTAAACATAATACATAAATAACAAACATCAAACAAACATAACTACAATTAAAAAATATTACACAAGAAGAAAATTTGTTTAGTGTGTGATTAGAATAATATATGAATTATTTTTAAAAAAATAGTGTTAAGTTTTTTTATACAATTTTTTTTAAAGGTATTAGTAATATAATGATAAAATAAAAAATATTTTAATTAATAAATTAAATAATATAATACATAAATGAATTAATAAAACAAAAGATTTGAATATATTAAAAAAATAATTAAAAACAGCCAAAAAAGTATCAATTGGGAAAAGATTATTTTTTATACTAAATATATATATATATATATATAAAAGTTTTTTTTAAATGACTTACGTCATTAATTAAAAAGACTCAAAAATGGTAAATGAGTACAAGAGTTAAAATTGAGCTTAAAACAATTTGCTCAAAATCAATACACGATGGCCATGAGAAATCCAAAATTAGCCTAAGAAACGCACATGAACATAAAATCAAAGTACAAAAGTGAATAAAGAATGAGACTAGCAATCAATCATCTAAAACAAGACGACAGGGATTGATTTCCTCGGACACGTCTCTCTTGTCTTTGCCCTTGTTTTTTCTTTCCTTCTTTCTTGTCATCCTTAGGTCTTTTGGGGATATATTTCTAGATAGAGTTTCAGCTTCTTCATCTTCGCTAGCTTCTCTTGTCACTTTTTACCTTTTGGGCTCGAGTGTATAAGTTGTTTCCCTTAAGGTGGTTTCTTTGACAACGTTACGGTTTTCTTTAGTTTCGGAGCTCATGGTTTTCGAGATGTTTTGGTTTTCGCTATTATCCACGTCGACGTCGGGCTTTTCGAACCTACAGTAGGAAAAGGGCCTCGGTTTCAGGCTTGGTGGGATCGGGATCGGTTTGATTCTCATTCACGTGTTCGTTGTGGTTTTCATTTGCTTTGAGGATTTCGATATAGGATTTCTTTACCACCTTGACATTCTCTTGTCCGGGGGCAGCCACAAGCTTCTTTTGTTTTTCCCCGTCCTCTTTTTCCGGATGCTCATACATGACCTCAATGGTGGCCATGTTTCTATTCCGGCATCTTAGCTCAAATTTTTCCGGTTTTATACTCGTTGAGTCGATCTCAATGTAAATGCGGAAAAACGTGACCTGTTCAAACGAGTCAAAGTCGGGATCGAACTTAAGCGGCTTTCCAATGAGTCTGGTAAGGTAGACCAATGCTTTGGCATTACAAAGGTGCGGTGGAATGTTTATATATATATATAAGTTATATTATATCTAAATAACAATACCAAATGAAAAGGGAAATTAGATGAAATAACCCTAACAACAGGGTTATTCCCAAAAATAATAGGGGAATTAATTTTTGCAAAATTGATCTTTTGCCTCTAACAAAAGACCAATATACCCCCAAATAAAAATCTCTTCTTTCCCTCCGTTATCCCTCCTCTCATTTCATTTCTCTTCTTTCTCCCCTCCTTGGTATCCTTATTTCTCTCTTCTTCTCCCTTGATGAACCAAGTCGATCAACGAACCAACGAAGCAACTCCCCGATCGATCAACGAAGCCAATCAACGAAGTAACCCCCGACTCCCTGATCAACACATGCAACAACTCCCAGCGATCCCAATAACTCCCAACACCGGAATGCCATCGACGACGTCTTCATCATTTCAAGTGAGTTTTTTCCGTCGTTTTCCTCTTGAATGCATTCTAAGTAGAAATGGTTTTAGGGTTTTATGGTTTAGGATTAGGATGTCAGGGGGGAAGATTTTTTTTGTGAATGTTGAATGGTTGGAAATTGTTTTAGGGTTGGAATATTTATATTACGTCTGTGCAAATGCATTTTGCGTTTGAAGCACTGGGTCATATGCTAGGTGCATCTACAATATTGGTGCATCAATGTATATAACTGCGAACATGACTTTTCAAAAAGGATCATTATGACAAGTTTATGAAACCACTATGTGAAATGCTTCCATATTTGCTTGAACATGGAATGTTCCATGTTGATAAGGCCAGGTATCCTCAGTTCAAATTGGAAAGTCTGCCATATGTTGTAATACCACACTCAACAGTTCCAAAGTGCACAAAGAGTTGGGACTGTGGTGTTTTTACAATCATGTATATGGGGTACCTTACTGCCAAATTGGATGCATCAACTGTGATCACAGAAAACATGAATTTTTAGAGATAAAAATGGGTAGTAAGGTTATTCTACCATATAATAGACCCGTATGAAATGGACAGTAAGACACCCTTCTACCATTTTGGAGACATCAATGTAAGAATTTATATACATGTTTGTTGTTAAACATTTTACTATTTGATCAGTTGTCATTTCTAGGTGTTTAACATGTCAATGTGTTTCAGGCTTGTTACCAGAGATGAAAGAACTGAAGAAACTGCTTAACATGGCTTGACGGTCATATGTGGGTAAAAAGAAATGAAGAAATTGATGTCTATTTTGACAGTCATATTTGCTTTCTTAAGTTTGAATTCAAATTGATGTATATTTTGCTAATGCTATAAGGAAATTTTTGATTGAGTATATAATGTATAATGTAATCTATTTTTGATTGAAGAAATTGATGTCATATTTGCAAGTGCACTAAATCTTCAGTAAAATAAATTTTGCGCAGACAGTTGATATTGCAATTGCGCAGGAAAAAAATGCATTTTGCAGACGCAAAATGCATTTTGTCTACGCAAATTGTAATACAATTGTTGGTTCATAAATGACAACACACTAGTAATACAATTGTTGGTTCATTCCTAGTAATACAATTGCTGGTTCATAAATGAGAACACAAGGTAATACAATTGTTGGTTCATCAACATACTAGTAATACAATTGTTGGTTCATAAATGACAACACATTAGTAATACAAGTGCATCTTGATTAAAAACTTGAAAACATGTCTCCGCATATGTCATGCACCACGCTTCAGTTGAGTAAAACCTGAAAAATGAAGTCATATAAATTCAACATGCGATAAATTGGTTACATTTTCTAACCTTGCGCAACACTCATAGGAAACCGATTTCTGGAAATGGGCAGTAGTTAGGCATGCGTACAAGGAAGACCGGATACATCAAATACCATACAAGTACAAGTTAGACCCTTGAAGCCAACTTATGTATTCTTTTTTCTTCTTCATAGTGAAATCTGGTGGCGGCTGAAGTGGACGTAGCTCAATTTGAGTGAACTACTATAAATCTGTGTCTTCTTGTGTTATTCTTTCTTGAGTTTTTACAGATCGTTTCAAGTAGGTCAGATTTGAGAGATACAAATCCCAACAATATTTCTTACCTTCCCTACTCTGACTATTAAAACTCTCTGCATAATTGTTTGTCATTTGATTGTATCGGAACTAGGGAAAAAGGCACGACTCCATCTCTCCACTCCAATTTGTTCCAAATATTCAGCAATCCGAGGGTCTTTAGTCCTGATCCTGTCAAAATGCAGATGAAACATTGACTCGGTGTATACGCGAGAAGCCAAATCAAACTCAACGTGGCAATTATCATTTTTAAATTTGGCCATAATATTCATTTTGATGTGGTATGTGCATGCACTGTGATGTGCTTCTGGAAAAACCGCGGACAAGGAATTACCAATATTTCGGTGTCTATCGGATACAAAGACAAGATTTATGACTTATCCAATTTTCACTCTTAGTTGTTGCATGAAATATGTCTAGGAGTTATTATTATCCAAATCAACGATTCCAAAAGCAACAAGATATAGTTGCTCATTTGCATCCAATGCTATCACAACCAATAGTTGACCTCCAACCTTGTGCTTAAGAAAACTTGCATCGACGCACAATACAGGACGACAACAGCTTATGAAACCCCTAATTGAGAGGCCTAAGGACATGAACATATACCTAAAGTGGCATTGCTCATCTGTCTTGATGTCAGTTATGGTACCTAGGTTATTCTTCTGCAACATGAACATGTATGATGACAATTTACAATAGGAATCCTCCACAGTTCCTTGCACCGCCATTAAGGCATTTTCTCTAGACCTCCAAACTTTATTATATGTCAGAGTTAACACATAACTTGTCTGCATATCTTCCATTATTTTCTTAGGTATGTAGTCATGGTGATGGTACATATATACTTACGTTTGATGCACTCGCCAATTACCCATGATGGTGCTTGCCTCACATCCTCTTGCCTCGTTAAAATTGAGCATGTGTTCTTTTACAAATTTTCGAATCTCAAACATCTCTTAGAATTTTCCTTTCGTAGCACGCAATCTCCACTTGCATTTCTCAGCCAAACATTTCACAAACCAAAGATCTTTTGTTGACTTCTCTACTTTGAGGACAAAATGATTAGACATCACATGTCTATGCAACCTCAATTGACTTTCTTTTTTGTTATAAAAAAACATACCCACTTTCAATCCGCTTTCAATGGTTAGTTGAGCCTGTGTTTCAACCTCGAGTGGTTCATATGAACTAAGATACTTAGTATGGCTGAATGTTTTCCTGGTATGGAAAGTGCTTGGTTCCCAGGGTGAATGACCTACTCTTGTACTAGCACACTAAATCGGATGCAAACATTGGGCTTGTACTCCTTCTTCTACATGGTTTACAATATGTCATTTTGACTTGGGAAGACATCATGTTTCTCACATATGTCATTTTGACTTGGGAACACATCTTGTTGCTCAAATATATCATTTTCCTAGTCAAATATCGGGAATACATCACGATTACATCCTAGAATCACATTTCCTGGTATTTTGCTTTGTTGAGTTGAAGGTAGTGATTTCTCTACTAAAGAGACACATAGTGAAGTGCGATGATGGGGGAGTGAAGTCGAAATTTATTTTAAATAGAACGCCACATCGCAATCTCGCTTGATAACAGTGGGAGGAACATTAATTATAACCATATTATACTTCACTTTGATCACTAAATCATATCTTAATTTGTCCACACCAATAACATCATAGACAATGTCAGCTAATTCGGCATATGTATCATTTCGGGGTAGATTCACACATTTACATGAACTTGAGACAAAAGAACTAACACCACCATCATTAATTTTCCACTCTCCATCAAAGAGGACAAAAAAACTCATAAACATATTTTCATCTGCAATTGATAAAATTCACAGAAGTGAGTGGAAGTATACTAGCAGTTTCACTTTGTGCCAGCACAAAATGCAATTTACGTAAGCGAAAGATGCAATTTATGCATGCGCAAAGTGCATCTTGGGTTTACGCAAATTGCATCTTTATCTTACGCAAATTTCATTTTACGCCAGCGAAAGATGCACTATGCGATCAATATCAACTGTTTTCAGCTATAACAATCAATAACAATTGTTTTCAGTTATAATAATTAATATCAAACTTACCCATCGACGTTTGTTGAAGATCTAGCTTCATGGAGTCGTCGGTGGCTACAATTTAGCGTAAATTGGGAATAGAAAACGTCGGGAGGGGAAGCAGAAGAAGCAGATGTCTCGTCGGGGGCTAAGTTCGGCGTTTGCTTGGATGACTCGTTGTCGGGGGCCTCATTGCCTCGTTGCGCTGAGGGATAATAAGAGAGAAAGTAGAGTGGAGGAAAAGAATGAAGAAAAAGAAGAGAAGGAAGAAGATTCTATTTTGGGGTAAATTGGTCTTTTTCTAGGGACAAAAGGTCAATTATGCAAAAATTAATTTACCTTTTATTTTTAAAAATATCCCTCTTATAATCAAGTTTGAGTTATTTAAATAATTTATTTGTGATTACTTAAATTAATTTGGTTGGATATAAGGTGATAAAAAGATATTAATATTTAATATAAAAATATTTGTTTAGAAAAATAAATTCAAATATTTTAATATTTTATTTAATAAATTAATCGATTTTATTAAAAAAATGAGATGATGAATGAATTATTTAAATAATTCTATTTAGTATTTAATTTTAGTCTAACTAGGTGACTTACATATAAATTAATGTTCATGTGAAAATATTTTATTAACTTTTTCGTGTTTAATTATAATTTTTTGTATTAATTTATTATATAAATTAAATTACTATAAATTATAATAGATTATTAGGCAAATGTTAAACACAAAAATTATAAGCTGAACCAAAATAATCTTAAAACTAATTAAAATAATATTAAAAGTATATGTTTGGTTGTAGGTACTAAGGGATATAATACTATTGGTATAGTTTATTATTTGATATAAAATTGTAACTAATAGTACTCGTAAGCATAGTAATAGTAAGTACAATATTTTTTTATATTACTTAATTTTTAATTTATCATTATATCATTTAGGACAAATTATCTGAGCGACTTTCTAATTATTTTGATCGCTCACTTTTATCCCTCAAATTAATTTTTAAAATAAATCGCCCCTTCAACATTTAAATAGGTCAACCGATTGTTATTCCGTCAACTTTTTAATTAAATATAAATGTTTAAACCTAAAATATTATTTTTTTATATATTATCTTTAATCATAATTTTTAAATTTATATATATAATTTTTAAATCGTTTATATATATATATTATTTATATATATATATATACATATATTACTATATCTATAAAATAAAGTTTAAAAATAATTTATATATATTTATTTAATATATATTTTAAAAAATAATATAAGGATTAAATGTAATGATAACCTTCCAGTTATATACTTCATTACTTTTAAACCTTAAATTATTTTTTAAAATATATATTATATATAAATTAATGAGTAAAAATAATATATAAATTATATATATATATTATATAAATTATTTTAAACTTTATTTTATATAGATATAGATAAAAAAATATATAAATATAATAATTAATAATATATATATAATATTATATATAAGAGATTTAATAATTATATATATAAATATAAAAAATAAGATTAAAAATAATATATATAAATTAATATTTTAAGCTTAATCCGTTATATTAAACTAAAAAGTTGAAGGAAAAACCATTACTGACCTATCTAAAAGTTGAAGAACAATTTATTTCAAAAATTAGTTTAAGGAATAAAAGTGAGCAATCAGAGTAATTAGAGGGCGCCTAAATAATTTGCAATATCATCTATTAATATTATATACAACTTATTATTATATAATATATTAAATATATTTTATTTAGTTAATATTATTTATTATACATAATTATTTTAAATATATTTTTTTTAAATGGTTTAATATTTTAATTAAAAAAAATATATTTATTAACGATAATTTTATTAATTATTATTTTATATATTTACTTATTATAAAAAATATTATTTATTTTATATATTTATTTTATTTTAAGTTTATTTTATTTTAAGTTTATTTTATTATTATTATTATTAATATTCAAATTAAATAAATATAATTTACAATTTTTTTATAATTAATTTGTATAATTTAATTAAAATTATATTAATTATTAAATAATAACATTTCAATAATTTATAATAATAAACAATATTATTTCTAATATAAATAAAATAATAATAATAATTTTAAATTCATATTTATACAACTTATACTGCATTTTTATACTATATCAAACACAAAATTATAAACCATGTAAAACTAATATCAATTTTTATAATTCATACCAAATATCAATAATTTATACAATTTATACCTTATATAATTTGTATCATGTACCAAACGGGTAAAAAGAAGTTAACAATCCTGCCAACATTAAAATTATTATATATAAGGGTATGCATATATGTCACTTTTAACTTAACATCTTATTAGGATTTGAGTTTTATTTAAATAATTGATGAATTATTTTTAAAAAAAAAATCTAATATTAAAAAATGAAATTATTTAATAAAAAGAGATAAAAGTATTAATATATAATAAAATAATAATTTTAAATATTTACTAACATGATTATGTCATAACACTTTTTTAACTCATATTTATTTATTTATTGCATTTTATTTTATTTATTTATTTAAATAAAGAAATTTATTTCTATAACAATGATGGTTAAAATGATCAAATTGTAATATATATTTTTTGAAAACGGTTATAACCATTTAATTAAAATCCCAAAAGTGAGAGACTCAAGAATCAAAGTTAGACAAATTTTAGCGATAATTAAATGATGACAATCAAACGACCCTAAAGAACCTAATTAGTACCAATCAAACATATAAGAAATAGAGATTACAAACAAAAATTACAAACTGTATCAAATCCTAATTATCCCAATCAAGATTTTTATTTCCATATCAACTTGATATTTCAACATGTTGTCTTCCTCTTCCCTTTGTCCTTCTTCTTCCCATTCCTCTTCCTCTTGTAATTAAAGGGGTATGAACTGAAGAGGTTGATGAATATTGTATATTCTCATTTTAATTTATTTTTTTATATGAACCCGTTATGATTTGATAGAAAGAATTAGTATTCAGGATTTCCAGGTTCTTCACCTTGTTGTTCTCAACTTGAATTTCGAGATCATTGTCTTTATTTCCTTCAACTCCAGCTTTAGAATTCTCATCTATTTTGGAATCCTCTGATCAACCTTGAAATTCTCTTCTTCCTCTTGATTAACCTGAGTATCTTCCTCTATATATCATCAGGAACCACTTCAACTTGATTTGATTGAGAATCCTAAACTATCTCTTCAACATGATTATGTTGATGTTTCATCTCCTTCTTCGTACTGCTTTCTTCTTGTACATAATTTCCTTTATCTTCTGTTTCTTGTTCTTTAACCACATTTTGCTCTTTGAAAATAGGCACCTCTGTTTCATTTACCTGCATCTTTACTTTCTGGCCTTTATGAATTTTTTATCTTCTTCTTTAGCCAAATCACATTTTGGGTTTGCATATTGGAAGGTGTTGCAGAAAAAGCATTTGTCTGGCCTCCACTCATAAGTGGTCTCCATGACAGTAGGTTTTTCTTTTCTGTCTACTACAGTCATACTTTTCGGTAGTGTACTTCTAGGATGCACCTCAATGCTAATTCTAGCAAATGATATGTGCTCTCCTCCTTCAGTAATTGGATACATGTATAATGGTCTACCCAATAAACCTGCAAAATGACTAAGTGCTTCAGAATTGTACATATGTATAGGTATAATCCAGAGCTTGAACCATATATGTGCAGTTTCTTTTGGCTTACTCAATACGTTCAAGTCTTCAGACCATTTTTCCAATTTCATACAGTTGGATCTTATATATGTATGCCAATTTTCTAAAATTTCCTCCAAATTAGATCCCTTCTTGAATTTAAGGAAATATAAATCATGGACATTTAATGAAATTTTTTCCAGCCCTTTTTCCTTCCAATTGCTTCAACAATGCATTTTTAGTAATTGGGAAGGATACTCTGTTTTTTCTCTATGTAGTTTCCCACAAGTACATTTTCCCATTCCTTTATACAGTTTTCCTCTACTTTAGTAGGCAATTTAAATTCAAATTGAGAATTTAATACATCCACTTTTGTTTGTGTATTGCCCAAGTAGATTTTCCCTTTATAGACATGATCTTCTAACTTTTTTGCATTGTTGTTCTTCCATGTCGAGTTGCTCCTGATAGTATATGACTTAGATTTGGGAGCCTTCATCAGCTCCTTTATTGAAGCAACTAACCATTGAACAATTTCTTCATATTCTTCTTTTTCCAGTAGATTCCAGTCTTGAAGATAGTGAATGTTGAGTTGAATTGTAATTTGTTGTGCTTTCTCTTTATTGATGACAATTTCTCCCCTATTGGCATGCATAAGGATCTTTGTAATCTGATTCTTGAGCCCAAACAGATTAGCTCTTTCATTATAGTGTATCTTCCAAGCTCCATGATTATCCCCCTATTTTTCTACATCATTTTCAACAAGAATTTTCCTAGTAGCAGTTGGAGTAGATTGCTTACTTGTGTTGGTATACTACTATTCTTTGATAACTTCTTCCGCAATTCTTTCAATTTCTTTGACGGCTGCTTCCTTGATTCCTTCCAGCACAAAATCCCTAACTTCTTTAGATTTATTACTTTTGTTATTACCCTTCCCTATGATGACAAAAACAGAGTAATTGCAGGAAACATAATAAATGATCACAGATAAACCGCAATCGAGGGTAAATTCCAGCGATGTTTACAAATGCACAAGAAACCCTAGACTAGAGAAACTTAATGGCTCACTTATGACGCAAGACAATATCGTGTCGTCCATGCAGATCGGGATATGCCGCCTGTGCCAATCGTGTCGCACGTGCCTATCGCGCTTCCTTTGATAAATTGTGATTTCGGTGCCGATCTGATGACTTCCGACTCAAGACAATATCGTATCACCTATGAAGACTGTGTCGTATGTGTCTATCGTGCCTCCATACCGCTTGTGTCGTGATATGCCGCTTGTGCCGATCGCGCTTCCTTAAAAATCTCTAGATTTTTTTTTCTTTTTAAGGTTGGAGTTAACTAGGATTTCATATTTTTTTTAAATCTTATAACTTTGGACTCCTTATTGTTAGGTATATAAAACGAAATTTTATTTTAACATT
>NC_061862.1:91135550-91169029 GCF_907164915.1 Impatiens glandulifera
AGAATGATATATCCAAAATGAGAATTATCTAACAAATCAATTTGATTACAGAATCCAATTCATTCCAAAACCTAAAACATGAAAGCAGAACTAAGTGCTAGTAAATTTAGTAACCGCCTTAGTGCCTTTAAGTCGATACAGCATGCTTCGCAAGTTCACCTGAAAGAACAAGTCTCACGGTGGTGTGGATTTCACGAAAGTGATGGTAGGTTTCTTGTTGCATCGAGAAAGGCGAGATGATTCTTGCGTGAGTTTCTCGAAGATATCGTCGATAAAACTCTTCATTATCATTGTCGGTTTTCTAGAGTTTCCAACATCCGGATAAACTTGCTTCAGTACCTTGAAAATATAGATCTTATATCGATACTCTTATTTAATTTTTCTTCTTCTTCTCGACTCTAGTTTGATTCCTTTGAGATTTTCTTTTCTACTTTCGGCCTCTTATCCGCCAGAGTGGTTGATAGGGGATTATTTCGAACGAGGATAAGACTATAAACGAATCTCTTGCGGATTAATGTTTCCAATAAGTCGATAGAGAGATCGACAACGAAAATGAACAGTTGTTTTCGTAGTTTGTAACCCGTGGACGCTGACGGGGATCTTCAGCTTCATCAACCATTTCTGAAAAGAAAATTGTGGAAGAAAGGAATAAAAAAATTTATGTGAATCGGTGGATGATATGTAAATGAAAATATATTAAAAAATAAATTTAATAAAATTTAACTACAAATATTAACGGCGTTAATGGGAGTACTAAATATAAGAAAATATTGCAACGAGAGTTTTTTAAATGACAACAAATTAAGAGAGACCTAAATTTGAGAAAATTGTTCAACTTGAGTCCTAAATTTATCATTTATCCCCTTAATAAATATATCTGCATTCTGTAAAACATAAGAAATATATGTTAATGAAATAAATCCTTTTTTATATTTGTTTCTTACCACCTGGCAATCGAGATCAATGTATTTTGTGTGTTCACGAAACACTGAATTTTGAGAAATATACATTACCTCTTTATTGTCGCAATGAAGGACAATGGGTAATGAAACCTGAATTTGAAAATTATTAAGCAAATAATGAATCCTTTGTAATTCACATACAGTCATTAACATACTTCTATATTCAGTTTCTTCTTAAGATCTAGAAATAGTTTGTTGCATTTTTGTTTTCCAAGAAACTAATGCATTTCCAATATAAATGCAATACCCTGTAAATGATTTTTGAGTATCATAGAATGATGCCCAATCACTATCTGAAAACATTGTAACTGTAAGATCATTATTAGATGAATAAAATATTCTTAGAAATGGTGTTTCTTTCAGATATTTAACAACCTAAATTGTAGCATCAAAATGAGACTGATAAGGCTTATTAATGTATTGTCTGAGTTGCTGAACAGAATAAGCAATATCAGATCTTGTAAAATTCAAATACAATAATCTGCCTACTAGACGTCTATACTTTTCAGAATCAACAAGAACGTCACCCTTAGGATCATTTCAAAATTTTACACTTTTATTCATGGGTGTAAGAGTTGGTTTAGCTCCAATCAAACCAAGATCAGAAACTAAATCCAAGATATATTTCATTTGCTTTAAATAAATACCATTATCATTATGTATAATTTCAAGACCTAAAAAAAATTTAACCTTACCTAAATCTTTGATCTGAAATTGATCATGTATGATCCCTTTTGTAACCTCAATTTGTTGTAATGAATTTCCTACTAAAATAATATTATCAACATACATTAATAAACAGACAATATCATTCTCATCTGTTTTAATAAAAAGACAATGATCATTTTTTAATTTTACAAAACCAATGTCATTGAGAATAATTGAAATCTATAAATTTCATTACCTTGATAATTGTTTTAAACCATACAAACTCTTGTTTAGTTTGCATACTTATTTTGGAAAACAAGATTTAAAACCTTCTGGTATCTTCATATATAAATCTTCTTCAAGATTGCCATGTAAAAAAACATTATTTACATAATTTGATGTAAATGCCATCTTTTTGCTACTGTTAAAGTAAACAATAATCTTATAGTCACATTCTTAGCCACTGATGCATAGACTTGATGAAAATCAATTCCATCCTTTTGATTATAACCCTTTGCAACCAATCTGACTTTATATTTATTAACACTTTCATCAGCATTTAACTTTGTTTTATAGATCCATCTACATCCAATGACCTTTTTATATAGAGCAATTAACTCTTCATTCATAACTTTTACCCATTCTGTGTTTAAAACAACTTGTTTATAAGTTGTTGGTTTAGAGAATTGGTCAATAATTCCAAAAAAATCAGTATACTCAATATCTTTGCAAGTTGAAACAAACGGATAAGAAAGTGGTAAAAAATTCCTTTTTTGTTTAACATTAGTTTCAACTTGATTTGCTACATAATTTTTCATCCAAACAGGTGGATTAGTGTGCATCTAGAACTTCTTCTAGAAGTATCATCATTTTTATCTTTTTGAGCATTTAAAGGTACACTTTCATATTCAAAATTTTTAGATTGATCATTAGATTCTAGATTAACAGGATTATGCTGTAAATCATGTTCAAAATTTTGTATTTGAACATTAGATTCCAGATTAATAGGATTATGTTGTAAATCACACTCTGAAATATAATGTTCATCAAATTTAAGGTGATGATGATCTAAATCTAAAGTATCATGATTTGTAAAATATGATTCTTCATCAAAGAAACATGGTACATCATGTAATTTACCCCCTTTTACAACATTTTCATCATACTCAACCTTTTTTGAATAAGAAAAAAAAAATTCATGAAATATAACATCTCTAGGAACATAAACATTACTTTCATCAATGTCATAAACTGTATAATATTTTTTATTTAAATGATAACCAATGAAAACACATTTATTAGCTCTATTTGAGAATTTTGACTTGTTTAAAAAAACATTTGCAGCATAGCATAGACAACCAAACACTCTAAAAGAATCATAATCTGGTTTCTTTCCACTTAAAATCTTAATCGGTATTTTTTCCATTTAAAATGCTTGTAGGAATTTTGTTAATAATATAAGTTGCTTTCAATAACGAAAAAAGTCAAAATTTAGGTTCTAAATTAGAATCTATCATTAAAGATCCTGCAACCTAGATCAAATGTTATGTGAAGTTTATCAAACACAAACACTTTATTAGAGATTAGAAAGATCCATGTACACCTAGAAAAGTCATCAACAATTATAAGCATTTAAGGTGTGTTCAAAATAAACTCTTCTCGATGTGGTCCCCATAAATCAACTTTAATAAGTTCAAAAATTGTTTGTGTTTTAGATTCACTTCTTGTAAATGACAATCTTTGTATTTTTGCAAGTGGACAAGTATTGCATTGAAATTTTCATTCAAACAATCTGGAAATGCAAGTTTGATAACACCATAAGAAGGGTGTCTTAATCGTTTATGAATCAAAATAGAATCAACAACATTATTAGAAGAAATTTTACCAACATAATTATTATCATTACAAGAAAACAAACTATTCTCAGTGAAATGCAAATTTCTAATCCTTTTTCCTAGAATCACCTTGAACATTTTCTTAAAGTCCTGCAAATAACACATAGATTTTGAGAATACGCGTTTCATTTTGTTTTGTTTGACTAATTTAGAGACTGTAATTAAAGAATATTTAAAACAAGATGCATACACTACATCTTTAAATTTCAATCCATTAGATACTTCAACGGTTCCTATATCAGTTATATTCCTTCAAGTTCCATCAGCTAAGTACATAAACTTAGGTGTTTCTAAACTTCTTCAAATTAATAAACATATTTTTGTTATTGCAAAGATGACATTAGGCTCCTGAATCAATAAGCCATCTATATGTCATACTAATTTGTTCATTCATGCTAAAATTATAATCAAATAGATTTGATAAAGAATACTTACATGCAGAGGAAGTAGAGCCACCTCCTTTAGTCTTAATGTCCCTCATATTCTTCAGAAACTACTTATACATCTTGAACTTTTCCATTATCATATCAAGAACATCTTAAAGATTAGCTGCAGCATGTGCATTCCTATTCTGATATACATTCTTCTTCTTTCCATGATTATCCCTTGGTTGTTTCCACCAATTCGGATATCCTATCAACTTAAAACATTCTTCCTTAATATGTCCCTTTCCTCCACAATGTGAACAATAAACATATTTATTCTTGTCAACATTTTGACTTCCCTTATTTGTAAAATCTTCTTTGATAACCATTGTTACTTCTTGATATGTTCTTTTCTGTCTAGATTTCTTTTCAACATTTTATAACATGGTGAATGATTTGTACACATTTGGACATGGATCCTACATGAGTATTTGATCCTTTAGATACACATACCTCTCATTGAGGCCCATCAAGAATTGCAACAGTTTCAGTCTTCATCGTCCTGAAGCATCTCGGCCTCATGAGAACATTCATCATAGTCGATTCGAACTCCCTTACAGATGTATCTTCGAAGTGGTTTCAGCCCTAACATTTCTTCCTAAAGCAACCTGACCTTTGAATAATATTCTTCTAGATCTAAATTTCCTTGTTGAACAAAACTAATATCTCTTTGTAATTCATACTTTCTTGGTCCGTTGTTACCTTCATATCGAGATTGAACCTTTAACCACAAATCGCGACTAGTTTTCTTTTACTGAAACATTCTCCCAATCTTTGGCTCTATCGTGTTCATTATCCAAGCACTAACTAGAGCATCAACAATACTCCATTGGTCATGGTCATCACATTCTTTTGTCTGAGAATATGATTCATCAATGAAACTGTTTTTAATCTTCGCCTGAAGTGCTAGGCGAACGTTCAAACTCCAGCCAAACTATGTGTCTCTTCTAGTAAAAACTGCATAAGTGATATTCAGCACTAGATGATCCGCTGCATGAATAACTAACGGATCGTTGTTGTATTTTCTCTTAACAGGAATGATACATGTTATTGGTATTTTACTCTCGATCGTCATCGATTGAGCGATCAGAGTCGAGATTCGCACTAGAGTTTGACTAGGGCTAAATTTATTACTAGATAGTGTATCATAGGATCAGACAAACCTGACGGTCCTCCTTGAATCATGATAATCAGATTAGGTTTTTTCTTACAACGATCTGGCTCTGATATAATGTGCAAATCAAGCAGATATAAAGTTTGTGAACAAATGAAAGAAGAATCATATGAATTGAGAGAGAGAAAATGAAACTTTGAGAGAAATAAACTGATAAAGGCTTTTAAGTCATTCATTAATTTTATATAGTGTTTAATTTTCTTAATAACAATATAAACGCTCTTAACAAATAATAAAAGTGCTAAAAATAAATTAACAAACTAATAGCAGTTACATAACTTATTTACCGCTCATTTACCTCATAAATAATTTCAAATTCTTATTTCTTCAAAATATGTAATTTAAAATAATTTGTGAATAAATTATATAATTTTAAATTATATTTATAATTTAGGCATAATTTAATAAGCATATTATATGTTTGAATGATTAATTGATAATTTAGCATAGTGATAAGAGTTGTCTTAAGAGACAAAAATATCACAGGTTCGATTCTATGTAAAAGCGTGTTGAGTTGAAGCGGTATCATGTTAGTTCTCTTCAATTCAAAGTAGATAAATTATTATGATAGTTCCAAATTGGATGTGGCAATTTTGTGGATTCCCAAACCAGCGCAACATTCAAGTTAACTCGATTGTTTGTTCAATAAATCTAACAATAGTTGTGTTTTTCCCCTTAACTAAATATATATATATAATAATAATAATAATATTTAATATCGAGAACTTTGGTTAATTTGGATATATATGTGAAAGTAATTAGATATTTGGGTCGGATTGTGGGTAATAAATAATTAAAAATTAAAAATGATATATGTATGTTTTGAACTTGCAACCTAACAAAAATAAATACAACCACTTAACCAACTAAACTAATAAGACTTTATATTTTAAAATAAACACATAATTTGATGAATATGTTGTGGTTAATTTAGATATATATGTGAAAGTAAATTGATACTTGGATCGAGTCGTGGGTTGACATGTCCGCCCATAAACTTGAAAAATTAAATTAAAAATATTATATACACAAGTTTTGAACTTGCAACCTCACAATGCACCTCACAATGCACCTCACAATATAAGTTCAACATTTTAACTAACTAGGCTAATAACACTTTATATTTTAAATTCAACTTCAAAATTGATAAACGTATGATATTTCTAACAATATAACTTCAACATTTTAAACAACTAAATTCGTTTATATAATTTATTTATTATATATATATATTCTCATAATTATATTATATATATAGAATTCCATATATGTATATATATATATAATTATTAGTCATATTAATTATGAAGAATGATTGGGGAGGGAATTTGGGAGAGAGAATGTAGCATCACATCATTGGCTGAAAAGGGGATAAATGGTGAGGAGAAGAAGAAAGAGAAAAGTTCATCCAATCAGATTGTGCCACGTTATTTCCTTCCCCATTACCTTTTTCAAATTCTCTTTCCTTGTCATTTCTCATCAATTATATATTCATACATAAAATAATAAAAAGAAATCAACATTCTTAAATGGTGTAATGGTTACGTGTTCATTATGCATAATAAATATCGAGGGTTCAAATTTCACCCAGTGCAAATTTTTAATAATTATAAAGAGTGAATGAAGAATATTTTGCTTGACAGAAATGAGTTAGTAAGTGGTGAGAATAAGATTGTTGGTTGGACGAAGTGAATTGATAAATGTCGATAATGAGGAGATAGTTAAGTAATAAAGAATGTTTGGTTAACAGAAATGAGTTGGTAAGTGAGTGAGAATAAGATTGTTGGTTGACTGAAGTGAGTTGATAAATGTCGGTAAAGAGAAAATAGTTGGGTAATAAGGAATATGTTGGTTCACCGAAGTGAATTGATAAAGGTCGGTAAATAGGAGATAATTGGGTAATAAGGAATATGTTAGTTGACGGAAGTGAGTTAGTATGAAGAGTATTATATAGTTGATTGTATGAAATCTCTGTTTTTCTAATAAATTGTTTTATCAACATGAGTGTTCTATATAAAAAAATATATTTTAAAGAAGGATAGATTGTTAGTGTAGATGATTTGAAAGATATAATCGAAAGACATGTATGGTTAGGTTCCATTTGTATATTTGGTGGAATCTGGCATATCTTAACTAAATATTTCGCATGTGCTCGATGTGCACTTGTTTGGTCTGGAGAGCCTTACATGTCTTATAGTTTAGGTGTTTTATCTGTGATAATTTTATTATTTTTATTTTAACCGTAAAAATGTACAAAAAATCTCGCTAGTATAAATATAATAATGCTTAATTTGAATTTGATTAGTTTATTGGGTCGAGAGTTGTGGTTAATTTTAATATATATGTGAGAGTAAATGAATATTTGAGTCAGATTGTGAGTTGACCCGCCCATAAACTTAAAACGGTTAAAAATGAAATTAAAAATGTTATATATATATATGTGTGTGTGTTTCGAACTTGCAAATTATAAAAACAAGTACGACCCTTTAACAAAGTGGACTATAATATTTTATTGTTTTAAATCAACACAAAATTTAATGAACGTGCGACATTTCTAACTATATAAGTTAAACTTTGTTGGGAATTAAAGAAGAACTAGAATGACACTACACAGTCATGGATCCCCGCTTAAACTCAAAGCGCTTTCAGATGAAATCGAATTTGTGACATTTTGATCTCTTAAGCCGACTCTTACAACTAGGCTACATTGGTGGGATAAGTTCAACTTTTAAACTAACTAATATATATATATAATTCTTAATTTAAATTTGATTGGTTTGATGAGACGAGAAATGTGGTTAATTTGGATATATATATATATATGAGAGTAAATAGATGTTTGGGTCGGATCGTAGGTTGACCCACCCATAAACTTGAAACGGTTAAAATTTTGGATTTGATTGGTTTGATGGGTTGAGAGTTGTGGTTATTTTAGATATATGTGAGAGTAAATGAATACTTGAGTCAGATCGTGTGTTGACCCGCCCGTAAACGGTTAATAATAAAAATAAAAATATTATATGTATGTTTTGAACTTACAACCTAACAAAATAAGTGCAATCCTTTAACCAACTAAGCTAATAATATTTTATTGTTTTAATTCAACATAAAATTGGATGATTGTGCGACATTACTAACAAAATAAGTTCAACTTTTTAACTAACTAACTAATATATATAATAATACTTAATTTGAATTTGTTTGGTTTTCTAGATCGAGAGATGTGGTTAATTTGGATATATATGTGAGAGTAAATGAATGATTGGGTTGGATCGTGGGTTGAACCGCCCATAAACTTGAAATGGTTAAAATTTTGAATTTACTTGGTTTACTAGGTCGAGAGATGTGGTTAGTTTGGATATATATATATATATATGAGAATAAATGAATGCTTGGGTCGGATCGTGGGTTGACCCGCCCATAAATTTGAAACGGTTAAAAATGAAATTAAAAATGTTATATGTATGTTTCGAACTTTCAACTTAAAAAAACAAGTACAATCATTTAACTAGTGTGATTGAGATGTGGTTTGTCGGGGGATAAAAGACCGTTAACAACAAATGAGAGTGGTTAAAAAATATCAATCATGATTGACCAAAGAGTGAGATGTCACGAGGTTAAATGTCAATTATGATTAGTGGATAGTTTTCCTAAGGATAAGAGACATGTGAAAGTGTATTTGGATGTGTTTTGTTGAGGGATAAAAGGTCGGTAACAAATGATCGTGAGGTTAAGAGATTAGAGGTCGATTGAGATTGGTGGTTGGTTTGCTGAAGGATAAGAGGTGTGTGAAAGTGTGATTTAGATTGGTGGTTGGTTTTCCGAAGAATAAGATGTGTTTGAAAATGTGATTGAGATTGGTGGTTAGTTTGTCGAGGGATAAGAGGTGTGTGTAAATATGATTGAGATTGGTGGTTGGTTTACCGAGGGATAAGAGACGTGTAAAAGTGTGATTGAAATTAATGATTAGTTTGTCCAGGGATAAGAGATTTGTGAAAGTGTGATTGGGTGTGATTTTCCAATAGATAAGAGATTGGTAATAAAGGTTAATGAGGTGACGAGATTATAGGTCGATTGATATTGGTGGTTGGTTTGTCTTGGGATAAGAGGCGTGTGAAAATGTGATTGAAATTGGTGGTTGGGTTGCCAAAGTATTAGAGACGTGTGAAAGTGTAATTGTAATTTATGGTTGGTTTGCTGAGAGATAAGAGGTCGGTAACATTAGGATTGGTGGTTAGTTTGTCAAGGGATAAGTATGTGTTAATAAAGGATCGTAAAGTCATGGGATTAGAGATTAATTAGGATTGGTGGTTGGTTTGTCGAGGAATTAGAGACATATAAGTGTGAAAGTGTGAGGTTACGAAATGAGAGGTCGATTGGACTTGGAAATTGGTTTGTCGATGAATAAGAGGCTAGTAACATTGAAATTGGTGGTTAGTTTGGCAATGGATAAGAGATCGATTTATTTCGGTAGTTGGTTTTGTTGAGAGATAAGAGAGGTGTGAAAATGTGATTGGGATTGGAATTAGAATTGGTGGTTAGTTTATCGAGAGATAAGAGATGTGTGAAAATGTGATGTCATGATATGGAGAGGTTCATTGGAATTGGTGGTTGGTTCGGCGAGAGATAAGAGGCATATGAAAATAATGAGGTCACGAGATAAAGGTCAAATGGAATTGGTGGTTGGTTTGTCGAAGGATAAGAGACCGGCAATAAAGGATCGTGAGGTCACGAGATTAGAGGTCAATTGTGATTGGTGGTTGGTTTGTCGAGGTATTAAAAGAATGTGAAAGTATGAGGTTACGAGATTAGAGATCGATGAGATTAGTGGCTAGTTTGCCAAGGGATAAGAGGTCGGTAAGATTGAGATTGGTAGTTAATTACTAAGGGATAAGAGATCGGTAACAAATGATCGTAAGATCACGAGATTAAAGGTCGATTATGATTGGTAGTTAAAAATATATATATGAATGAGATGTTGATTGACCGAAGTGTGAGGTCACGATATTAGAGATCGAGTGTAATTGTTGGTTAATTTGTCGAGAGATAAAAGACGTCTGAAAGTGTGAAGTCATGAGATGGAGATGTCAATTGGTATTTTGGTGGTTGGTTTGGCGAGAAATAAGAGACGTATGAAAGTGTGTGAGGTCACAATATTATAATGAGACTTGTCCATTGGGAAAAAGAATATTGGTGGTTAAATGTGTTACTAAGATGGTTGGTTGACCGAAGTGTGAAAGTGAGGTCATGAGATGAGAGGTCAATTGGATTTGTGGTTAATTTGTTGAAGTGAGAATAAAGAGGTCACGGTAATGATATGAGTTGGTTGATGTACAAAATACTCGAAGTGATGTCAAGAGATTAGTAATGAGATATTTATTATAGAACAACAAATATTGGTGGTTAAATATATGAATGAATTTGTTGATTTACCAAAGAAGTGAGGGTAAAGAAGTTAGCGATATAATGAGATTGTTGATTTGCAAAACAAATGACGGTAAAAAGTCGAAGAGGAAGAGATCGGTACTGATGAGAAAAAAAATAAATGAATATTTTCTTATCAAATTTGTTGTCATTTTTTTATTAATAACGAAAACAACGATGAATGGGAAGAGGAAGACGATCACTAGGCTATTCCAACCATTGAAACACTCTCATGTTCAAACCATATATGTTGAAGACGAAGATGGTAATAAAAACGATGAAAGCGATGACGATCACAAAGAAGTCAATATTGTTTATTATGTTAGTTAGATTAAATGACCTAGTTTAGATAGTTCGGTGGTGATAGATTAGACTAAATACTAAATAATTGAAAATTATGAACAAATGAGAGATCATGAATTAATAATGTAAGTTGTTTTAAACTCAATATTAACTTATCCAAATATTCTTAGAGATAAAATTAAATAAGAACATGTCTAGAAACCTTAGGTGACAAGACCAATGCAAGTATCATGAATGCACCATACCCGCTGAGCCAATATCATGTTCAGCGACCCTACTGAAGGTACACTATGTCACAATCTGTCACAATCTTGTTTTTAACGGTTTGTTTATGATTATTTAAACTACTCAATTCAAGCAATATTGTATCAATCCTTCTTTCGTTCATTATATTAAAATACATTTTATTAATTTTATATAATATTCATATATTTTGAATATTTTTATTATAGAATTGTTATCATTTAACTCCAAACCAAATCTAAATTTGGGTTAGGTGTAAAATAATCACTTCTCTTATTTCTTGTTTTAGGACAAATTTTTCGTAAGAGCTTGTACGAAGATTAAGATTATTTACAATTATTTGTTAATATTCAAATAATCACAAACCACGTACAAGTTTGGGTGTTATCTTCAATCTCTAAAATTTGGACAACTCAATTAAACATTTTGTTAGGTATGTTTTATTAATAACTCAATTAAACATTTTGTTAGGAATGTGTTATTAACATATTTAGTTATATGTCATGTCTTCTAAATCAAATGTTCTAGTTTTCACTCTTGTTTTAGTCTAAGTTTATTCTTGTAGGCTAATTCAACCTTACATTTTCATGATTATCAGTTTTTTTTTTATTTCAATTAAGTTATTTTTATCATATTTGATTGTGTAACCAATGATAACAAGACACGAGAAATTTTCGATCTTAGTACCCACTACGCGGTACACAGAAGATCAACCCAATCTCGACTTAGACAAAATCACTTTCTTTTATCCCAGTTGTTTGCATTTAGATAGTAACCCAATCTCGACTTAGACAAAATCACTTTCTTTTATCCCAGTTAGTTGTTTGCATTTAAATAGTATGAGAATAGACCAAAAGGAGGAATCCGCCCGAGAAGGGACTTGCGTCTAATTAGCTAGTTGGTGAGGTAGCTTTATATGACTATTTGTAACGTGGACAGTTGGATGGGTTTAAGTGATTAGATCTCATCCGTTGGGAAGTCAAACAAGTGTCCGACCTCCTTTCGGTCGTCTACAGTATATATGAACGTCAGAAACTCTTTCGCTTTTGGCTCTTCTCAATAAAGGCTGATATATATATTTTTAATATATGAATTATTTTCTAAAAAAACTAAAATATATAAATATTCAACCTATTTACATGTAAGCAATTTAATATGTGGAATAAATTATTTGTGAAATAGATGCAACTCTAGTGGAAGAGTTGTCATTAGCAATTTCAAGGTTCTGAGTTATTTAAAAATAACTTAACATAATTCACAATTCCATTTTGTATCTTATTATTAATTATACTATTAAAATATATTATGTTTATTTATTTATTTTTAAAATCACTATATATTTATCTTTTAAAAAAATTACCATTTGTTTTAATCGAAGAACATAATTTGAATACCTAACCTTATTTTTAACAACTCCTAATAAAAAAACATTGCAAACTCTACTTCTTACACATATCAAGAATCTATTCAAAATCTAAACATACATTGAATATGTAAAGTGATGTGTTAATAACAATTTCGGCATAATCAAATTTCGTTTATATCATAAATCTCTCCTAACAACCAAATTCAATCTTTGTTTTTGCTACTAATCAGTTGTCTTTGTCTCTTATCATAATTCATAATAATAAGAAATAGAGCCTAAGAAACCAAAAATTACAAATTTAATTCCTACTAAAATTGTTTAAATTAAGTGGGCAGAGTCTGACATCCTAAATATATTAAAAAAAAATTGTTGTCTATTTCCTCTTTGCAATTCCCTTACCACAAATTTAGTGGCAGATAAGAAAAGAATAACCTCTCAAAATTTAATTTATCCCCTTAACTAATTTAATAAATTTTTATTAGCTTTAAGCCTTTTTCAATAGTTGGAAACCAAAAAATAGTAACCATTGTAGATCTATTGATGCCTCTATATAAGACAATTTCTTTCACACAAAAACTCAATACAATCTTAGTATGAGCAGCCAAAGCCACTCAATGCCAAAATCTACTTCATGATCTTGGTATCAAAATTGTGTATACAAACCACAAACAAATGGGCGGGTGTAAAAAAAATATTTATGTTTACAAGTTGCATACACCTTTTTCATCTATATCCCTACCATTTAGTTCACATATTCAATCAATTACTCCATCATTTGAGCCGGTCTCGAGTTTTGGGCTGCCACAACTCTGTTTGGAAAAATGCTGATATAATTTTATTGCCTGAGATATAGTTTAAAAAATTGATAAAAAAATAGTTTTAGTAAAATTTTAACTCATAACCATATAAGAATTTTAAGTGTTTATCTTGAACCACTAAACTATAACATTTTATCTTTAAAATTACAATAAATTTAACTAAATAGCTTAATATTTTTAACAAATAAGCCACCGCCCTAAAGAAGAGGGGTCTGCCCTAGTCCATCCATAGTCTTGTGAATTAAACAAATTTTATTAGAAAAATCATTAAAAAAAATGATTAGATATAAATTCATGGTTCACTAACATTTGAATCCTCAGCCACAAAATGTTAATATAATAATTATCCAGGATTAGATTAATTTTGTTAATAATTATAAAAATTATTATATTTATTTAACATAATATAAAATATACTTAATTATGAACAAATTTATTTTATTCGCTTTGTAAGCCCCAAACCTATTACCGATTCAACACCATCTAACATTTGCATCCAAAATTCACATGGGAAAAATGGGTTAACTCATTTATGACCATTTTTAGAAGCTATTCTCAGTAGTTAGTAACCCGTAAAAGAAATACCATATGCAAGATTCTAATTTTTCTTTTGACATAGAAGGATTTCTAGCCGCGCCGGTCCCGAGAACACGTAAAAAAGAATATTCAGTTTTTTTTATTAAATGGATTGCTTTATTAAATGGATTGCCTAGAATGTGGGCTGCCCTAGCCCGTAGGCTTGCCCCAAGGCCGGCTCTGATGTTAATCCTCCTCAAAATGTTGATGCAACACTATTCAAGCTAAACCATCTAGCATGAACCCTTACCATCATGATCCCGCTTGCATCATCTATGACCATATTCGAGACACATCTTCAATCTATAAAATATAAAACAAAAGAGAACTTGTCTTATTGCAATAAATATGAAAACAAAAGTTGTTATATCTTGATATTTTATCTAATCTCATAAAAAAAATATTCCTATATATACAATTTTCATGTGCCTACTAATAAACCAAGACCAATATCATGGGATATAATAAGTCTTTTAAACTGCAATGGTTAAGCACCAAAAATGTGCATTTGTAAAATCAGCAAATCAAATCAATGGTAGCTAAATGAATATAGATTTAAGAATTAACCCATTATTACAACATGAAATAACATTTAGATATAAATAAACAAATATGATTATTTTGTAATTCAAAATTGATAATACGAATGATTTGAGAGAAGAATTGATGGGTTGAGTGGATAGTACTTAGATTATTTGGATAACTGGATTTAAAATCTAAATAATCCACACATCCAAGACCAAGAAGAAGGTCTACAGTCTAAGTTCCCCATCAACTACCCAACTAGAGTATGATATTATAATCCGAAACTCTTCAAAAATTGGCCCCCCATTGGAAACAATTTTAAATTTCTGAAATGTAACATTCCAAACATTCTATATCTAGATTACAAAGGAAAATAAAACAAAAAATAGAGCCATCTAGTAGATGCTCAAATACTATGATCTACTTCCTAAGCCTACAAGGACTATTTTGTGGCCTTGTTTGATCTAGGATTTATTTGAATAACCAAGTGGTTATTTTCAAATAATCATGTTTCATGTAGGTTATTGAAAACATGTTGATTTTAATAGGTATTTTGGTTGATGATTTGAGTAGATTGATAATTGGATAGTTGATTATTTGAAATAAAACTTAGATAACTCAAACCAAAACAAGGCCTTAAATGATAAGTGATTGAAACAAACTACTATGCGCCTGCAATTTCAAGAATGAAGCTGGGGAAACGCCAGAGTGAGAATCACATCAACGAGCAAGAATTGTGTTTCCATTATTAACACCCAAACATTAGAAGTAGAAAATAAATAACCACATATATATGCACAAAATGTTCAAGAAATTGGTGATATAAGCTCAAAATGCTCAACTCAACCTTGTTCATTACCTGTTCATATTTGCACTGCAGTATATAGAAACCAAATTGGTTCAATGAAAATCACTGGAGCTTCAAAACTGAACCACCAGTGTCACTGAAGAAGAAAGCAGCTCAAAAACAAGAACCTGAAATAATATAGACAAATACATTTAACATATGTAGCAAGAAAAAAAGATGGAAGGAAAGAAAGAAAAAAACTAAGAGCTTAAGGCAATGGAGAATTGGAGATGACCCCTCATATTTTCATTGTTTGTCCTTTTTGTATTCAATATTTCGGGCTCTTGTGGAACTGTAAGAGATTTTTTTTATCTTGGAAAATTTCAAGAAAAACTTTATTAAATCAAATGTGATGAGAACCATCAAATCACTTCATTCATCAACTTCATACTAATTTAACCTAAGTAATCTTAAAATTTTCAGATAACAAGATTTTTATTACATAACCTAGATTTTTATTTTCCAAACAAGCTCAAGAATACAGAGTGAGTCATGCCTGGTACAATCATCATTGCTGAGAAGCCTAGATCCATCTTTGTAAGGGGCTACCACAAGAAATGACTTTCAATCTTGGTCATCTTTTTGTGGATCATTTTGCTTAAACGGTTTTCTCTTTTTCTTTTCATTTTAAACGATATAAAGAGGGTATTTTCCCATATGTTAGTTTGATCCCTTGTCTAATTAACATGACATTACCAAAGAAAATCTTGGAATCTCATAAATAAAAAAATTTAAAGAACATTAAGTCACCTTTATCGTCAAGGAATGATCCCGTGAACAAAGAACTTGTGACCTCTATAAGAAAGAAATCTTTCCTCAGCCCCAACACTCCATAAATGGCCTTGTAGCTCCATAGCTCCTTTTACGCCCGTCGTTTTCCACACAAACTCAAAAAGCCCAAGAGCCTTATTCAACTGTCTTAAACCATTCATAACCATCTTCTCATCATTTGAAGTCAAGATTTTCCCCATGTACAAATAAAAGTTATTCTTTCTCTCAGCCTCACAAAACCCACCACAAAGATCCAAATCAACTGCACTAATGCTTCCATAGAGGTAGTAAAGCAAAAGAATGAACAAGCACCGAGATGAATGACCTAATGACTTTGTTAGCTTCTTCTGCAATAAACTTTCCTGAAACTGACTCTCTCTATACCCAATGCTTTTATCTATCAACAAATCTTTAATTTGAAAAAGCCCTTCTTTCATGGCCTCAAGTCTCGTCAAGTGAGAAACCAATTCACTCTCGAATTTCAAACAACTAATAAGATCACCGAACATCTCTCCAACTTCCCCCCAGCTATGAGTCTCAGGTGAAGACCCGATTCTCTTAGGAGAGAGACGCATCCATGAAGCAGTTTCAAGGTCATATGATGTTGCAACGTTCAAGAATTCTAAACAAGTGGATACAATTTGTTGAGCCATTTTAATTTCATTGGATGGAGATTGATGTATTCTAACATCAAGTTCGGTTTTCAATTCGGTTAGTAGCTCCTCGAGTGCACCTGTCCAGATCTGGTATTGTGTAACCTGTGGACATATTGCAAGTCGCACCAATTTTTTATGTTGAGCAGAAATGTTCAGAAAGTTGCACACCTCTGTTAGCGAAGTAATCGTGACTGGCACTCTTTCACTCGGTTTACAGAAGAAAGGAAACCGACCCTTTGAATTGTTTGCTAATGCTTGTTGCATTTTTGGAGATCCAATGAAATATCTAGCTAATGACTTGAAAGAAAGCATGTCTTTGGTAACTCGATCATCGGTGAGTACAGTATGATCATTAGTATTAATCAACCTTCTATCAAGCACATCAACATTTCTCAAAGATTGTGATAATTGTGACAGCTTTGGAAATCCATTCTCATGAGAATCAAATGGCATTGGTTCTTCATGATAATCTCTAAAGCAGTTATTAAGCAGAATATTTAGATGAAGAATTGTATCTTGCCTGGCCCTTGAACGTTTTGGATAATTGAAGAGTTTCAGAACGTATTTGTAGGCTACCATTCTGCAGTTTTTTTTCAAATTACCCTTGATGAGATGGAGATCCAAACAGCCTGCAAGAACATAAAACAAACATTCATGTCAAATCATAGGAATGGGAAGATGAAGAAGAAGAAGAAGATACTGGGTTTTGCTTAATTTAGAGTTTCCAAGAGACAAAAGCTCAAAATAACCTGACGCGATTAACAGTCGAGAGAGAGGGAGAGAAGACGGGAGATTGTGCAGTGAGATGTAGCAGCATTTGGGTTTAACCCTAAAGGCGAGTTCTGAGTTAACTCAGGGATAAAAGTTGAGAAAATAAGCCCATTGTCTCTTTAAAAAATGATATATAAGAAGAAGAAGAAGAAGAAAAGGATGTTGATAGAAGAACACAGCGGCGGAGAGGAAAGATGGTAATTTGGTCGTACCCACCTACGCGCAAGCAACTAGCAATCAGCGTTGGGCTATTCCTTACCGGCGCGTCCCTCTTTGCGATCGGAGCACATCTCTCTTTCGTCAACGTTGCCCCACAACAAGCCCGCACCAAAGCTCGGAGCGACTTCGTCAAGGACCGTCTTCGAAAGATACTCGATGATTGAATCGCCCATCTTATTTAGAATCTTCTGAAGGCGAATGGTGAAGACTGAAGACGGTGGTTAGTTTCCTTCATTTCTGGGTTTTTTCTTTAGGGTTTAGGGTTTGGATAATGTTCATCTGTGAATATCCACTGTCTGGTGTGTTGATGTAATTGGACTACTTGTTCTTTGTTTTTGGATCTCGATTTGGGTTGGGTATGATAGTTATTAACCTTCAACTGTTTGTGGAAATGCTTAAATGAATCAAAACAGTGGATTATCAAATTAAATTTGTTGTTTTGATAAGATAACTGAATTAAATTATTTTCTAAATGAATGAAAAGTGTTCCTCATTATCAAAAATTTAATCGAAAATTTCTTCCTTTGATTCATCAAATGGGTTAAATAACAAATGGTTCAAACAAGGCTCAATCAAAGTAAAAGTTTTATAAAATAATAATTTATTTAATTTATAAAATAAAATATTTGTAATATTATCTTCACATAAATTTCAACTATTTAGAAATTAATCTGGTTAGGTTTATAATATTACTACTTGATATACTGGAAAAATTACTAATATTATACGTATATCGAAAATATTGTATCGCAATATATCGTAAATATCGACTTTTAAGGTATGTCGAGAAAAATGTAAGATATGGTACCGATACCGAAATTATTGGTACGGTAAAATATGCGATTTTAAAAATTTTGATATATCGAGATATATCGAAATAATAAAATATTATTTATAAATTAAAATATAATATATATATATATATATAATAAATAATTAAATAAATTTAATATTAATTTAATTATATAAATATAATTTTGGAATAATATCAAAATATAATTATACTGAAATATTATTCAATATATACAAAATCTATTTTACGATGAAATTGATTATTTTTAAGTTAATATGTTTTTTTTATGTATCAAATGTATAATACAGATATCGTACCAAAATTAAGATATACCAAAATCAAGGTAAGGTAAATGTATAAATTTTTCGTATACCGAAATTGAGGTATACCGAAATCAAGGTATGCCGAAATTAAGTTAAGGTAAAGGTAAGAATTTTTTATATACCGAAATTTTCGATAAGGTATAAGGTATGTATAAAACATTAAGGTATACCGTATCGACCCACCCCTAAATGTCTATATATAAATAAAATATTAGTATAATATTTAAAATACAAAAGTGCGTGGAACTTGGTGGAAACATAATTAGAGTGAATTGTATTTCTCCACGTAGTTTACACTTAGTTGGTTGCCTCGTCAATGTAATTGTCGAAGGAAAAGACGGAAAAAATAATTTGAAACAAGAAACCTTAGACCATCTCCAACCGAAAAACTCATTTTCAAACTCATTTTGGTGTAAATGTCACATCAAACAGTAATTCTACTCCAACCGAAAAACTCATTCTAAAACCCAAAAGAATATCTTATAATATTCTTTCTTACATCAACTTTTATAACTTTTTAATATCACTCATATCTTTTACAAATTTATAAATTACACCACCATATTATAATATCATCCAAATATTTTAAACTTAAATATAAATTAATTATAAAAATTTATTAAAATAATATATATATATATTAAAGTAATTTTTTTTTAATATTATTATAATTTTTTTAATTATATTATAAATTTATGTTATATAAAAATATTATATAAATTAAATTAATAATTATATAAATAAACTTAATATAAAATATAAAATAAAAATAAATATAAATAAATAAAACATATAAATAAATAAAACATATAAACAAATTAAAATATAAATAAATTAAAATATAAATAAATTATATAAGTAAGTTTAATATATAAAATTAATTAAGTAAAAGTTAAAGGCTAAAATGAAAAAATAAAATAAAATATGCGTTTGTGAACAGTAGCAACGCATATTTGCGTTTTTTGAAGAGGGAAAATGAGAAATCTCATTTTGGGTTTGGTTTTACAGTTCGGTTGGAGGAGAAAACCCATTTTGGGTATGCGTTTCCAGTTCTGTTGGAGATGCTCTTAATAGTGTGATTTTGGAAGAAAATGATGTGGCGCGCTTTATTTGGGGAGCGACGAGTCTAGGTATGTTAACGGGTTAAACCTTGTCTTGGATGGAGGCTATAACACAAGTAATCCAGCATTAGGAGATGCTTTTAAGAAGATTATGTCTAATGATACAACTAATTAGAATTAAGGTTGTGATCAAAACATTAATAAAAGAATAATTATTTGAATGTTGTAAGTGGTTTGTTTAATAAGAGACAAAAAGAAAAGTTGTTGCTATAATTTAATATATTGGATCGATTAATGGAAGAATATGCTTTCATGGAAGGAGAAAATGATGATTTGAAATATAAGCATGAGGGTTTAGGAATTGAGGGGAATATTGAGTTTGGTTTCAATTGTTTTATTTTATTATTTGGTAAAAAAAAGAAAAAGAAAAAAAAGGAATAATGCTAATTTTATAATCGAACTATAATGAAATATTCACGTATATCACTCAACTAGTTTTTGTTCATGTATACCACTAGGGGTGTAAACGAGTGAAGTTGTTCGTGAGTAGCTCGATTATAAAATCGAGCTCAAGCTCGAGTTTTACATTTGTTGTTCGAGTAGCTCGCGAGTAGCTCGTTATATATTATATATTGTATATTATATATTATATATAATATATTATATCTATTTCCATATATATATATATATATATATATATATAAATATAAATATATAAAAACAATACTTATACCTTAAAAGGGTATAATTTAGTAACACCCAATACTTATTATGTCAATAGGTGGTGTTTGGTAAAGGGTATTACCCTGTTGGGATAGTATAATTATGTCAACTAGGGTGGTTCTCATGCATTGCACGATTGAATCGATAAAATAAATCAAACAAATAATTTTATTATTGATAACTCATTCCAAACATTTAAGTTAAGATAAATATATCTAATAAAATATATAAAAAATTATGATAAACAAAAGTTGTTCACAATTTTAATATTCTATTAAATATAATTTTTTTTTTTATCTAATGTGACATATTATCAATAAACATAAATAATGGAGAGAATGATTTTTTTATGTACAAATTAATATTTGTCTAGAGGATAAATGTTATCAAACTCGTTAACAAATTTATTTGTTTAAATAGATTGTTTAATAAATAAAATAAAATAAAATAAAAGAATTTTATAAAATAAATTTACATCTGCATATATTGGAATAAATATTCACACAAATAGTTGACATTAGTTTGTCATATTAAAAATATTTATCTCTTCAATAAAAAATATTTAATTGTTTACAATACCTTAGTATCAAAAATAAAACTTTATACAAATTAATATCACTCTTTAAAGACGAATCAAACATACAGTACGTTGATTATTATTAACTTTATATTAATTATTTCTCTTAAATTATTTTACAACCACAAACTCAATCAACTAAATAAAATATGACACAGTTGATAGAAATGTTATTTAAAGTGTAAAGAGTAAAACATACAGAAATTCAACTAATATTTTTCTTACTTAAAATAAAAATAACAAAATTCTATAAAATTCATTTTCAATTCCTATACAAATATCATCGATATTTTATAACTTTATCCCAATAAATTCAAATTTTAACATATTACTAATCCTTATACATTTTGGTGAAGGCTATTTCTTTCTGATAACGATAATTTTAGTTTACATCAACTCCCATTTTATTATTAATTGTTAACTTAGATTTTAATGTTCAACGTATGAATCACCTCAATTTATTTAGGGTTAAGATTTTTATCATATACATTATGTTAGTTAATAATAAATAAAATATTATTTTATCTTAAATAATTAGTAGTTATTAGTTGATAATTGTGATTAGTATCTTAATTAAAAAATATTATGGTAATATATCACAAATCTTTGAATATATAATAAATTATTGATTTTAATTATGAAATATAAATTACTTAAAAAAAACTATAATTTTAATTAAACTAAATTGAAATCGGTTTATTAGCAATCTAACTAAAACAAAATATAAAATAAAATAAAATAAAATAAACTACCTTATCTTTACATTCTACTTAAGTAATAAATTTTAAGTATTCTTTATATTTTTATTATGATATATTTTAAATATTCGTTATTATAAATTAAACAATATAAAAAATTAAACCTTTTAAAGGTAAAATAAAAATGAAAGCAAAATTGTATATAAAAAATATTATTATCCCAATATATTCACTTTTAATTTATAATTATGACAAAAAAAAATCTTAAATAAGACAAAATCATAATATATTAACTTTTAATTTATAATTTATAATTCTGATCCAAAAAAAAATAAACAAGACAACAAATCTATTTAATCCAAAAACATAATTAAACACATGAACAAAATTTTCAGACATCAAATAATAACTATCTTCCAAGTTTATGTTGATTTACAATTCTAAATCACCATTTCGAGACTCTATTGTTTATATAACATTGTTTTTATTTGTATATGCATTTTTCTAAAAAAACAATTTTAATTGTTTTTTTTATTATGCTTTAAATGAGAAAAGCTGGAAAAGTTGCAAGAGCAAATTAAATCACAGTTGAGGATTATAATTATTATCTACATTATCATTCTCTCTTTGTAAATGTATCTTTTTGTATAGGTATTATTTTGTTCAAGTTTATTGCATTTGTATCAACATAAGCCTAACAATCCTGAAATTGAATTATATCCAATAAACATTCCAATAACATTGCTGAATAGACTTGTAAAATAAATGAATTTATATCATCAACAACAAAGAAAAACTTAAGCTTCTATGTAATGAGAGATGATTCAAGGTAATTATTATCGTCACAACACTTGAAGACTGTCTCATTTGAAGTATATGTGTTTGAAGTATATGTGGTTGTTTGTGCAGGTATCTGATTTTCACTTCTTATTCTCACAATGTTGCTCCAAAAGGGAAGTTTATTGTATTTGTATCAACAGAAGCAGAGACTGACAACCCTGAAATTGAATTAAACCTAATTAATTTGCAGTTCTTATTCTCACAATGTTACTCCAAAAGGAAGTTTATTGTATTTGTATCAACAGAAGCAAATACTGAGAACCCTGAAATTGAATTAACCCAAAAACTGGCATTTTTCTTCTCTCATTCATTCCCAATGTTTGATAATTAGAAAAATGTTATTTTATATTCAGCATTGAAACCTTCCAATAAACTTGTAAACATTAAGAAAAACCTAAGCTACTATGTAAAGAAAGAGGATTCAAACCTAACTTAAGCCCAGTTTTTCGTTCTGAGATGGACTTCCGCTGTCAACGTCATCTGGATGTTGTCTTCTTTAGTCGTCAATGTTCTGGTACCGTTAGGGATGTTGGCTTCTTTGGTCGTCGATGTTCTGGCACCGTTAGCAACCATGTTTGCTTCTCTCACTCTCAAGCATCTGGAAATGCGTCGAACAACTAATCAAACCCTAGCCTTCATCATAAAGATGGAGAAAGAGGCAGGGAAAGAAACAAATCTACATCAATAACAACAAATAAAGACCTAAATAAAGACCTAAGCTCTCCACCTGGAAATTTCCGAGAGGCAACTAATCAAACCCTAGCTTTCATCTACGAAGATGAAGAAATCGGCTTCTTTGGTTGTCAATGTTCTGGTACCGTTAGCAACCACGGTTGCTTGGTTGCTTCTCTCACTCTCAAGCATCTGAAAATGCGTCGAACAACTAATCAAACCCTAGCCTTCATCAAAGAAGATGGAGAAAAAGGCAGGGAAAGAAACGAATATGCATCAACAATAAACAATAAAGACCTCAGCTCTCCATCTGGCGGCTTCTCCTTGAGGCTGGTTGCCCTTTGCTTCCCTCTGGAAATTAACCATAACCTAAGAAAGAGGCAGAGAAAAAAACAAATAATTATATTTATACTAAAATGAAAATGGAGCTCCACGACCCGCGAGATTCAGATAAAAACCCGAAGCACTATGCTGAGCGCGTGGATGGTACCTCCCATCATTTTTTTAAGCATTATTATATATGTATAGATAGTAAGATTACATAGGTGTTTGGTTGGATTAATTTTATACTCACAGTAAAATTGTTGATATACCTTATACCTTAAAATGGGTATAATTTAGTAACACCCAATACTTGTTACAAGAAGTATTAAATTATTAATTTTTTTAATATTAACCTTATTAGATTGTAATTTAATCTTTCATTAAATTTTAATTATTAAGCTTTAAATATTTTTTTAATTTGAGCAATTATACTATTTTTTAGAAAATCAAATTATTTTATATTTATTTTTAAAAAGAATGTTAATATTTGTTTTATAATTAGTAATATAAAAAATAATAATAATATAATTATTATCTCTTATATTAAATACTTATTAATTTAATAAAAAAAATTATCTTTCATATTTTAAACTAAATTATAAAATAATAATAATTATTTATTTTAAAACAATTTATTTTTACAACATTCAAAAATGGAAGGCTTAAGCAAATGATTCATTTCCATTAATTTATTTGTGATTTTATTGTTATATATTTATTAATATTAATTATTGATAAATATTTATTTAATTATAGGAATTTAAATATAATAAAAATATATATATATATATAAATTATATAATCATATAGAATTATTATTTATTATTTAAAATATTTATATGATAATTAAATATATTTTTATTAATTTAAATATAATTAATAATAAAATTAAATAAGATAAATATTAAAATATTTAATATTTTTACTATTTTCTTATACCATCAACCAAACACAAAATTATATAACTTATATAATTAATACTCATTTTTATCATTCTAACCAAACACTAATAATATATACAATTTATACTTTTTAATACCCCTATATAATTTATATCTCCTTACAATTTATACTTATATAACTAGTAACCTCTACCAAACGCCACCTATATCTATTTTCATATATATATATATATATATAAATATATAAAAAAATAATAATTTCCTTATGTATTCTAAGATTTTCATTCTCAAATCTTATGTCTCTCTTCCTTCTATTCTTAAACAATCAAACTCATTTTTTTTCCTTCCATTCTCAAACCTTCAAATCTCTCTATCTCTCTTCTCTTTTCATTTTCAAACGGTCAAACCTCTCTACCTCTTCTCTTTTATCTATCCTTCATATTCTTTCTTTATCAAAAAACCTTGAAACATCTATTTTTTGGATTATAATATTAACGGAACAATTTTTTCATTATCTTCGGCCCTTCACTATATTTCATATTTCGAATCTTGTAGAATTTGAAGATCACTGTATGACTAATACATCATATGGACGTTTCATTTATAATTTCTAAATGAGATGTTTGTGATTTATTGATTATCTTTAAATTATATAATGGGATTTATATTTCTTATTTTTAAATAATATTGTGATTATATATGTGTAGTTTGTGAAATATATATTATATTATGCTTGAAATATTATTTAGTTATAAAATATAATTTTAATTTTTTAGTTTTCGAGTTCGAGTAGAGTAGCTCGAATTATAATCGAGTTCGAGTATACATTTTGGTACTCGATCGAGTTCGAGTAGTATGGTACTCGGCTCGACTCGACTCGTTTACACCCCTATATACCACTATAGTTGAGCTTAATGTTCATCTATATCACTAGTTCACAAAAATATTCAAGTTCGTTAAATTTTTTTAAAATTATGACACTTGTAATTGACATGTTATTTTATTTTATTTTAAAATAAATATAAATATATATAATATTTTTATTTTTATTTAAAATTCTAAATAACAAAATTTTTACATTTTTTAGACGCATTAATCTTTTAAATTAAAATAATAAATTATATAAATAAGTTTAATATATAAATATACCTAATTTAAATATGGGGACTGATATACATAATTAAAAAGTATCATGAATAGTATCCACCCAAATTTGGGTTTTGAAAAAAAAGAATTGGATGGAATACTCAAAAATAGGTTTAGGTATGCGGTCGCTAAGCTAACCGACCGAACCGCTTGGAACTAGACCGAAACATTCGAAACCGAACCACTGACGAACTGAACCGATCAACCAAAAAACCCGGTAAACCGGTCCACCAATCTACATGTTATAATTTTGGATTTTTTTAGTGCATAAGATGAGAGAGAAGCGATGAAGAAGTATAAGTCTTCATTCATTTCAAGGATGCTCCGTCTTCATTTAAAGGATGCTCCGTCTTCATTTTTCAAGGATGATTGAGAAACTCTTCCTCTCCTTCTTCGTGGATCGCGTTATTAACAGATAAATTAACTCTTAACCTCATTGGTTGATCTACACTTTTATTAACTTATGGACCTTAGGTTATGTTTGTTTTAATTTCAATATTTGTATCTGTACGCGTTCATTTCGTTCCCTTTCGATTTTCTGGCGCGTGTGCCTCTTTTTTATTTAATTGGTTGGCATACGCTCCCTTTTTTCGAATTGAATTGGCCCGTACAGGTTTTAAATCGACACACTCGCAAATGTGTCGATCTAATTGACTTGAGAGTCGCCACTTTAGTTTACTTCCCAAAGAAACTAAAAAAAAGAAAAATCAGAGATTCATTTTAAGAGTCCGGTGTTTGGTTACGTATTAGGAAAGGGCCTACGGCGCTATGTCCTATACGCATGTCTTTACAGACAGTCTCTACTCCTAAGTAATTGGCCATATGATGTTTGAAAGATTGTTACGTTTTCGTTCTGAGTTCAGAACTCTTTTGCTTGTGTGAGAAAATCTTAATCATTTTGCAAGGGGCTAGTCCTATTCATGGGGTATTTGACAAGGATAAGACATTGAAAAGTATTATTAAAAGGCATTGTAAAGGCATCAAAGAGCATCGCACGGCATAGAGTAACCTTGTCAAAGAAAAATGAGAATCAGAATTCCCGAGAAAAATCAAATGAGGATAGATGAGGGGAATAACAATTCGATTGGAGGACCAGAATTCTATTCTTTTGCTCAAAGGAGTGAAGAGAGTGGATTAACTTAAGGTCCCAAGTGTTTCCCAGTTTAAAATTTTCAGAGTTAAAGAGAACTCCGAACGCAACACATTAAAATGAGTCATTTTCAAAAATAATTCCCAAAATCCCAAAAACTTCATATGATGATAGTCAAAAATATTATTAAAAGCTCACAGGAATCAAGTTTGGAATTTTCGGAGTTATAGAACTCCTGGTATGACACTGCAAAGATAGACATTTTTCCAAACGGGCCTTAAAAATTTCGGGAAAAATTATTTTTGAAGAAAATAATATTTTGGAATTTTGGGGAAAATTTGAGAAAGTTTGAAAGTGGTTTGAATGTTAAATTCATCATTTTAAGGTGGTTTGTTAACATTGGGAAACAAACAGGACCTAAGTTTATTTTATTTTTTTTTTTAAGTTTTAAATTAAAATAAAAGGAAAAGAAAGTTTAGGGGTCCAATTAAAACATCAGGAAGAGATCAGGGACTACTTTAATTTAGAATTAATAAATTAATTCGAAATTAAAGTTGTCAGGCTTATTTAAAAATAAAAGAGACCCAGGGGTCTCTTTGAAACTTCACAGAAGTTGAGGGAAACGCGACATAACAAAAGAAAAAACAGAACTCCAACCGGCCCTATGCTCTCCTCCGGCGACTTCTACGGCGTCTTCTCCGGCGTCTTGCACGGTCATCAACTGGGTCGCGCTCAATTGAGAGCACAATCCCAAGTTCACGTGGCATCTTTGAGGTATCCTCTTCACTGTAAATCTTATTTCCAGCAACAGGAAGAAGTAGAGTTGGCCAGAGAAATTCTGATATAAGGAGTAAATTCAGTATCTGACTATCCGCTTCAAAACAGCAATTACGGATTGTTCCAGAAACCCCTTTCTTTCTCAACAGACTTGTTGAATCAAATTGCCTAGTAATTTGCTTAAGAAGTCCTCGCTTGGGGTCCACTAAAAGTTTCCTTCCTGCTTCCCGCTGTGATATATTCACAAGTATTGAACCAACATGTTCAAAAGGATCGCCATTCTTCTCTGTAGAAATGCAGAATGATCTCACAAGCTTCATAACATACAGGCCATGCATTTTCTCATCATCAACCTGAAGCAAGGCAGCTATTCCAGTATCTATAGGGGTGAGATTAACCAGTAACATAACAAGCAACCTTGTAATGCAGGCATCTGGCTTGTATAATATATCCATTACAGTTTTAATCATTCCCATTGAAACCATTTTAGCAGACAAATCTGAGTTTTGTAATAGGTTAATAAGAGCTTCAGCTGCAGGTTCAGATACCTCCTTTTTTTCAGACACGAGGCTAGAAATCTCAACATTATTGTCAGCTCGATCGATTTGAGGCGATGGTGGATACTTCTTTCCAATGACATCGTAGAATGATTTCTCAGCAGCTTGAAGATTTAAAGACTCTTGAAGCATGCAGGTTTTCTCTTCCATATCTTCTTCCATAAGGATCTGGTTTATGTATTGCAAAACAGCATCTGAGAAATCATAGTCTTCGTGAGGATCTTCTTCGTAAGTTAAAGTGGAAGTAGAAATCAAATTGTTTGTTGGAACATCATTCGAAGTGAAAGGAATCCCGAATTCGTAGCTCGTGAATGAACTTCCATGATCCGCAAACACAGACTGGAATCTAGGATTTGGAAAAGGGTTAACAGGGTTATCTGGAATGATGGAAAATCCACTAAAACTGTTATTGGACAAAGGAGTCTGAAATCTAGGTCTACAGTGAGGAGAAGCAAAGGACGATGGAGATGCGGCTTGAATTCTAGCTCTCCAATCTTCTGATTTCTCGGAGCCAGCATTTCTCCTAATGGAGACTAGCGAATCGGAGCGACAGAACCTAATCGAGCAAACTTCTCGTCCACATTTTACAGGAAAGCAAATCTTCTTACTCCTATTCCACTGGACTATCTGATTGTTTTGTGAAAGAGACAAGGCGACCTTCGTTCTCATCCACAGGTCGAATTGAGCACCGACACCGTTTGAACTCACCGCCATCGCTAATATATAATTGTCATTGGAGGCGGCTGCAGTTAGTTATACCTAAATCTAAGCTCTGTGAGGCGAGAATAGCGGTTACAGAACTAAAATGATGAGAGAAAGGTCGAACGGAGGTTGAACGGAGTTAGAATCGGAGAGAAAACCGGCATTGGAGAAATCTCTCTAGTGATAAGAACTTATACATTGAAATGACCAGTGAGGAAGCTGCTCCGGTGAGAGTGATGAACATAGATTTGAAATGAGAGAGAGAAGGGACTAGTTTCTAATCCTATCCTCAATCCTAACTACTCCTAATCAAAGATCTATCAGCCAAAATCTAACAAATATCAGCCAAGCATTCAATCAATTGGAAATAACTACAGCAGCAAAGGAAACATACTTGAAATTTGAATGAAACAAACTGTAATCACACTTCTAATCATCAAGTGGCATCGGCGTTCATAACCGATGCCTCCAATCAACCTTTCAAGAACATCATTCAGTTTGAATGTTTACCTGATTAGCAAAGAGAGATGAAACAAGATGAAGAAACGAAATGAGTCAGCCGGATTCGAAGAAGCTTCAGCCAAAGTTTATGCCGTTCTTCGCGTTCGTCAATCCAATCGTCCAAGGCAATGAGCTCGGATCCCTCCTTCTTCAACAATGGAAGCAATATCAAAACTCTCTCTGATTTTGTAACCGCTCCTCCAGCTCCATGAAATGAACTAAAAAAAAACAACTGCTCTCTTTCTCTAAAAACTCACCAACTCCAAAACTGACTTCCCAACTCATCTTCCCCTCTTTTTTTATTTTATTACAGGGGTTCATTTGTAATTAGCCCAAAAATTGAAAGGCACGCTTGGAAGAAAAGAAAAAATATATATTTCCCCCCCTTTTTTTTTTTTTTTTTCGTTTTACCCCTTTTCCATTTTTCTTTCTTTGCACCTTCACACTAAACGAATCACCCCGGTCGCGTTTTTGCTCAGAAAATTGTGAAAATTTTATGATCAGTTCTTAACACCACGAAAATGAATCTCCTTTTTGAATGAACCCAAACGGACCTTCCTATCCAAAGTTATGATATTTTAAAGCCACCCCTCCATTTCAATCTTTTCAATCCCGCGGTTTTCACTTTCATAACTTTAATAGCCCATAACTTTGTGCACAGAGCTTTCCCCACAATGAGGTTGGTACCATTGGAAAGGCAAGACTCTTGCCTACATCCCCATGTTCTCCTTTGCTTACGAAATGGTCCGTGTTGGTCAGGAGGCTAGCCTCACAAAAACGTGTCAGTTCACGCATCACCTTCGCTGCGGGCGACTTGGACTGAGCTTCAGGGAGAACTGGGAGAAGTATTTAGTGTCGTTGGAAAGATAATTCAAAGGGCTTTCCAACGGTAGCTCATACACTGAATATGGATCATTGGTGCAAAAGATATGATTTTTAGAAGTGCAACATAGCTTCGGCTAGCTCCCAGGACTTGAATCGGTAGTTTTTCCTTCTTTTTGAGCATTTTCTGCACAAATTTGCAAACAATGACATTATACTCAAAATTCAAGATTTTTCAAAACGTACAACATGAACGTGTCACGGGTTGGGAAAACAGAGTCGTTATGAAACTCGACCTTTGGATCGTTATCTTTTAAGCTTTACCGGGTCAGTTTTCCACGAGGTGATTCTATTTTTGTTTTCCCGGTTCAATAAACAAACATGAGTATTATTTTGGGCCGGGTTTTTCTATTAGGTATCTAGGGTGTAAAAATGGGGTGTCTACAGTATCTTTGAGTTCAATGGTTGTTTGTTAATTGGATTTTTGTTCAATTATTAAAAACTTAAAATTTGTATGATTTCTTTTTGATTTGTTGAAATGGGTAATAGATTTTTGTTCAATAGTTTGGTGATTAATATAGTTTTTTTTTGACTTGTTGAAATTGGTAATTAATACATATTGTAAAAAATATTTTAGCTATTTTAGCTATTTTATTAATTTTAAGTTTTATTATTAAAAATTGACTTAACCGAATAAATCGACCGAGCCAATCATCAAACCGATCAAACTAAACCGATTAATAAACACAAATCGACGATTTGTGATTTAGGCAAACCAACCCAACAATTTTGGTTGTATATTTTGATCTATAAGTCGACCGAAGCGAACCACTTACAGGCCTAGGTATGCCGTTGGGTTAGAGGAGAAAAGGTGATTTTGATTTCTTTTGGTGTTGGGTTGGAGAAGGCTTATGGTTAGGGTGACAATTTAGGTAAGTTTCAGGTTAGCGGGTTCAGGTTGACAGGTTAACGGGTTCAACGATTCTAACATAAACCTGACATGTTTAATAATTCGAGTAAAAAATCTATAACCTAAACCTGACTTGTTTATTTGTGTTTGATTTGAACCTGACCTGTTTGACCCGATTTACCTAACTCAATTCGAACCAAACCCGATGTAATTAATTCATATCTCTCTATTTCAAATTAAAATGACATCAATACAAAATAAAAATAAAGTTAAATCACAAATTCACTTATACAAAATTTTACAAAAGAAAATGAGTGAGTGACTAAGAAAAAATAACACAAAACTCAACAAATGAAATTTGTAAACGGGTTATGGGGTCTACTTTGGGTCATGTCAGGTCGACCCAATTTTGACCTATTTATTAATCAGGTTAAACAAGTCGACCTAATTTTGACCCGAACAAAAAAATACATGACCATAACCTAATTTTTTCGTGTTCGATCCAGGTCGTGTTTTCGTGTCGGATCTAAAATTGTCAACCTTACTTATGGTGTTATGCTATATTTATACATTAAAATAACAATAATAATAATTACACCAATTATTTTTTATTTATTAATTTAGATAAATTTAATTATAGAGACATTTAATATTTAATTCAATCTTAAAATGAATTTTTCTAACTGTGCTTTTAGTAATAATGAAATTCATTGTGCTTTTAAGTAATAATGAAATTCATAAGGGACCATGATATTGGCATTTTTTTTGTTCTTGGAATATTGGGCCGTTTGATTCATTTTCACATACATGATAGGCTTCTTTGAAAACTTATATTTTGTCATTGATTCAACTAGCATTTAGCCCGTGCATTTGCACGAGTAATAATATAAAAAACCGTGAAACAAATTACGGATAACATTTTTAATTTTATTTTTAACCGTTTTAAGTTTATGGGTGGGTCAACCCACAATCCGACCCAAATATCCATTTACTCAACATCTTGAACTTATATTAATATTAAAACGTCCCACGTTAATCAAATTTGGTGTTGAATTTAAAATATAAAATCTTTATAGCCTAGTTGGTTAAAGAGTTGTACTTGTTTTGTTAGGTTGCAAGTTTGAAACATATCTCTAGCATTTTTAATTTTATTTATAACCGTTTTAAATTTAAAAACGGGTCAACCCACAATTCGACCCAAGTATCCAAATTAAACACAGCTCTCGACCCGGCAATCCGGACACTTTAAAAATTAAGCATCATTATATATATATATATATATATATATATATATATATATATATATATTAGTTAGTTAAAAAGTTGAACTTATATTAATATTGAAACGTCCCGCGTTTATCAAATTTGGTGTTGAATTTAAAATATAAAGTCTTTGTAGCCTAGTTGGTTAAAGAGTTGTACTTGTTTTGTTAGGTTGCAAGTTCGAAACATTCCTCTAGCATTTTTAATTTTATTTTTAACCGTTTTAAATTTAAAAACGGGTCAACCCACAATCCGACCCAAGTATCCAAATTAACCACAGCTCTCGACCCGGCAATCCGGACACTTTAAAAATTAAGCATCATTATATATATATAGATTAGTTAGTTAAAAAGTTGAACTTATATTAATATTAAAACGTCCCGCGTTTATCAAATTTGGTGTTGAATTTAAAATATAAAGTCTTTGTAGCCTAGTTGGTTAAAGAGTTGTACTTGTTTTGTTAGGTTGCAAGTTCGAAACATACCTATAGCATTTTTAATTTCATTTTTAACCGTTTTAAATTAAAAACGGGTCAACCCACAATTCGACCCAAGTATCCAAATTAACCACAACTCTCGACTCGGCAATCCGGACACTTTAAAAATTAAGCATCATTATATATATATAGATTAGTTAGTTAAAAAGTTGAACTTATATTAATATTAAAACGTCCCGCGTTTATCAAATTTGATGTTGAATTTAAAATATAAAGTCTTTGTAGCCTAGTTGGTTAAAGAGTTGTACTTATTTTGTTATGTTACAAGTTCGAAACATACCTCTATCATTTTTAATTTTATTTTTAAGCGTTTTAAATTTAAAAACGGGTCAACCCACAATCCGACCCAAATATCCAAATTAACCACAGCTCTCGACCCGGCAATCCGGACACTTTAAAAATTAAGCATCATTATATATATATATATTACTATTTTCATGTGGCCTCAAATTAACCATTTACAATAAAATAAAAAATAAAAAATAAAATAAAAGAAAGGAATGACTCAGTGAAAGGGTAACGAAAATAAGGTCACGAATCCGACATAATCTGTCACGTTGTCCCACGTCCCGAAATATGACATTTTGGGTCTCAAAATGTCCCGAAATGTTATTTTGTAACCCATATATATATATATATATATAGGGGCGGACCCAGAATTTAAAATCTATTCGAGTTA